>NC_135221.1:5685738-5815738 GCF_052324685.1 Brachyhypopomus gauderio | reverse complement strand
CATTTAAAAACGAATTCTTCGGCCCATACACTAGACTCCGCCTGTTTATTGTTCATAGAGCAATGAATCCTGGGATATGGTGGGACGCGAAGGATACTCAGATGCTTCCTTCGTTTTCGGGGTTTTGAAGGCTACATTCGTCGGCCGCATAAGAAGGAGTCCACGAATTGGGACAGCCTCGTCGCGGCGCAGTGACGTAACCGGCCTACAAATGCGCACTTCGTGGGCTGCAGCCCCTGAATTGAGAAACAGCCTCTGTCAGGTTGGGGGGAGGGGGGGGAGGGTGTCTTGTGACATGCAGCTGGGTTCGAGACTTCAAAGCGGTAGCAGAAACATCATGGGGTACTGGGCGGGATCAGCCTGTTAGACGCCGGTCCTGCCGTTCCGGACCTCCCACGATTGGGTGCCTCGCACGTCCCCTCGACAGACAGGAAAAGAATCCGCTAAGCTAACCCAGCGGAGGAGAATTCCCTCCCCTCCTCCTCCTTCCTGCCGAGGTCTCAAATGGGCAAAGATGAAAAAAATAACCCACATCTCACAGGGTCAAGTTAAGAGGGCGAGCCCTCCAGCCATGGCCCCGCCTTTGACAGGAAACAGCTCCGATAGGCTGAAGACTCGCAAACAGGAGAGTTAAAATGCGACCCATCTTCCCAGGATGCACCTGCTGCTAGCGGCCTTCTTGGAAGAAGAGGTGGGGGGGGGGGGGGGCTGTTCTCTTCTCTTCTTTGTTTTCTTCCCCCGCGTCGATCGCAAACAAAGAGTGAAGTTAGGAAAGACGAGTCGTTGCGGGAGCGGACGGGTGCTTTCGGCACGTTCGCTCGGGCAGGGGGAGGGGGGCTAAAACCGTGGCTAACAGCATCAGGGAGGGGCCACGCGTCCCAAGGTGATTATTAAATTTCACGAGCCACTGGTGCAGAGTTTTTTGGGGGGCACGGTGGGTGGATGATGTGGGGAGTTGTGGGGTGGCGGGGGGTGGGTTTTACAGCACATATTTTGGCTGGCAGGGCACTTGCGCCATGGGGGGGTCCCTCTTAATAACTTAGTCCCAGCATCAAATCGCCACTTGCAGGGCGAGCACTAATGGGGAGGGACGGTGCGTGAGCAGAGCAGGTAGGGGGTGTGGCAGCGGGGAGGGAGGGGGCGTGTGCAGACAAGGCGGGGGTGGGGTGCGATGGCGGTAACAGCCAGGAGGGCGGGGATCGCCCGCGATGGTTTCACCTTCACTCAGCACCCCAATAGGACGCAGCAGCAGGACAAACCGCGCGTTAAGATGATATTCGTTTAGTTGAAATCCAATTCTGGAGCGATTGTCATTCACGTTTGCCGGCGGAGGACAGCAAAGACGGGAAGGCTGCAACTCGGAAGTGTAAACCGCAGAAGTTTGTCCGTCATGCACATTGACTTTACATGCTGGCACGCTCTCGGTGGGCGGGGTTTACGCTCCATCAAACGCATGATTGGCCCACGTGTGCAAACCACGCTCGCCGCGGGCAAAGAGGCATGCAAGACAAATGTGCATTCTCACGCAAGTTCAACCAAGCCTGATTCATCAGGATTAGTTCTGCCTTTCTCCTTAACCGAGTCACCACTCGCCGTGCCATCTTCACATCCCGCCATTATTTATGACTCGTCCCAGTGTTTTGTGTCGATGCCTTTGGGTCCAAACGAGGCTCAGATCTGCACGTTTGTCAGATATGACAGCAGTAGCCTCTCTGTCAGCCCACATCCTTAGAGCTTTTTGAAAAGTCTCTTCCCACCTTTTACCTGTTTCCAGTGACGGGAGGTTCAGGGAGCGATTTGACTTTGTGGTGGTACAATTACCAAGTCCAGATGGAGGGTGTTTTATAGGTTCCCTCACCCTCCGATTTTATCGGTCCCATTCCAACGATAGTTTTGAGGATTTATGAATCTAACCTTTATTTCTATGACCTTTAAAGGGGAGAGAGGTTGGGCAGACTGGAGAAAGGGCTTGAGTTGAGGCGTTCTTCCCTCTTCCATTCGCATCCTTTCACGCCTTCAATCTCACTCTCACACCTCAGCCTCTTTCTCTCTTTCTTTCTCTTTCTTCCACGTGCATCCTAACACTGTTTTTTGTGCATTTCTTCCCCTTCCTGTGCCTCCATCTCTGTGCTAACCTTTATAGCTTCCCACACACTACTGTGCGGGTGGGGTCCCCCCCCCCACCCAGCCGCCCTCCCCCTCCTCCTCCCACTTCTCTCGACGTGCGTGCCGACCCGTAACCTCAGGCAATCTCGCCTCCTTTTTAGAGGGATTACGATGGAGTCCAACCACATTATTTTAGCCGGGTGCCTTAATACTTTGTGAAGCCCCCACTTTATTCTAGTTAGCGTGTGGAGAATCGACTGGCCTTTGGCATAAAAGAGGGGCCACGCTCTCTCCCGCCCAACGCCAGAGATCAATGGCCACTATAGATTCTGCTTTTAAGTATTTGCCTGCCTAAAATGGCAACTCAATTTAAAAAGCAATCATTGCTAAGTGACTTCTCTCACCGCTCGATATTGTGTGGCAATCAATGCATAGCTGACTGTTAATGTGGCATCTCGAGGGTCCCCAGACGATGAGAACTGTATTAATTAAAGCCCTGCAGTGTTTGCTTTCACAGCCACCAAGCGGGCGACGTGTATTCAGGGACTTTTTCCCACTCCTTTGGCTGCGCTAGGCCTTTAAACCCTACCCAACCCCACCCCCGCCCTGGCCCCGCCCCCACCTGGCCCCGGCCTCGCCTGGCCCCGCCCCCACCCTGTCCCTGGCCGCAGTTCCATTGAAATGTCACCTGTGCCGGATCAGCCAGCACTAATGCCACAGCCGCATGATAAACGCCGCCGGCCTGCTCCGAAAAGGCCACGTCTCCATGGTGACCAGCAGACGGACGTCGACGGCGCGTTAACGGTTGGAGGTTACGTCGGCCTGCTCTCGAGTCAGAGGTAACCGAGGGATACAAACCTCCCAGAGCAATGGTGAAGAACGATCAGTTTTCTCAATCCATTCATTTGTGGCCGCCAGTTTCCAAACCAAATCCAACAACCCATCACAGTTCATCAGGTTTCCAGCATAACCACTGTGTTCTAAACCTTTCAGCTGCTTCCTACAAAAATGTGAGATAACTCCGAAATGTCAGGCCACGACTCCAGGGTGCTTAATTATGTCCCAGCGCAGCAGCAGGAACGTGGAGGTTGACGCCCTTTTCACAGCTGGGTGAGCGCGCTGTGGGTCCCAGACGCCGCATCTCACCCTGGGCGCCACTGTGCTTCTGCCTCGGTCACACGCCAAGCTGCTGTGACAAATTTGTTTTCCCTTTAGATGCTGGCTCTTTCTAAACATCTCTACAATCGACGCTAGCAAACACGCGCACAAGCACGTCCCGACAAACTACAGATCCGAACAGAGTTGTGCCGCCCTCACGTCCTGACGGCGCCGCCTGACGTGTTTATTATTAATTCGCTGTAGGAGTTACGTAGACGGGTTACGTAGATCGTGAACGTATTTTTCACGAAGCTCTTGGAACGTTCACCTCAACCTCCTGCATGCCTTTGATAAAGATCACTCCCTCACTTAAATTCATTCTGTCTCACAGGTACGTGTCGTCCCGTAACCCGAGGCCCCCCCCCCCCACCACCTGTTCTCTCGTTCCCTGTTCACACTGCGCGCTCTTACTAAATGTTTCTACTATCTGGAATTTGCGCGTGCACACACTGCCCCAGTCGCACGGAGGCCTCCTAATCTGATCTGTAGTCGCTAGCTCCTCCTAATCACATTCTCACATGAGAGAGCGGTATGCTTTGGCCAGGAGAATCGAATCATCCCCCACCAAATTAACCCAGCGGGAACTCCTGGGCGTGCTCTTATCGAGTACCCCCAACTCCGGGGAGTTCTGATAAAGCTGTTTACCACCACTGGCAACGCTCACAGCCCCCTGTCGAGAACGCCCAATCAAAATGGAATTTTTGCTGGTGATCCAGCAGCGAGGTTTGGGATTGGTCGGTGCGGAGGTGCGGTGGTGTGGGTGCCGGAGCGGCAGGAGGGCATCCGGAGCGTGTCTGTCCACGTCCGTGCTGTGTGTGCGCGAGTGTGTATACCGGTGCATGCTCTTTGACACCGCAGAACACGCCAGGCAGAGGTTCCGGGCAGATGGGCCTCCCTACGACACCCCTCACGATCATTCAACTCTCCCCCTGCTCACCCCTTTGTCCTCTCTCACTCCCTCCTTCTCCCCCACCCCTGTCTTCACCACCCCCCCCCCCCCGCCCTCCCTCTCCCCAGACGGCTGCCCCAACCTGTGCAGCGGCAACGGGCAGTGCACCATGGGCCAGAACAGCTGGCACTGCGAGTGCAAGACCGGCTGGAGGGGTACAGGTTGCAACGTCGCCATGGAGACCGCCTGTGCCGACAACAAAGACAACGAAGGAGGTCAGAGAGCTCCCGTCCTCCCGCCGAGAAACGCGAACAATGTGGCGTATTATCATTTAGGGGAACGCGAACAATGTGGCGTATTTATCATTTAGGGGAACGCGAACAATGTGGTGTATTTATCATTTAGGGGAACGCGAACAATGTGGCGTATTTATCATTTAGGGGAACGCGAACAATGTGGCGTATTTTATCATTTAGGGGAACGCGAACAATGTGGCGTATTTTATCATTTAGGGTAACGCAAACAATGTGGTGTATTTATCATTTAGGGGAACGCGAACAATGTGGCGTATTTTATCATTTAGGGGAACGCGAACAATGTGGCGTATTTATCATTTAGGGGAACGCGAACAATGTGGCGTATTATCATTTAGGGGAACGCGAACAATGTGGCGTATTTATCATTTAGGGGAACGTGAACACGTCTGGATTTGGGTGTTGTGGTCTAGCACAGTGTTGGGTAGGCTGTGTCCCAAATGTCTCTACCCACTTTAGGGTCAAAGTGACTTTCGTTGGACACTTCATCTCAGTGGGGCCTAGCTTAGGAGATAAATGCCTTCTCTGGCCTGAGGGTGGGGGGGTTTTTTTGGTCTCACCTTATTTATTCACCCCTCTCTCTCCGGATTACTTGCTTTGACTTTCAGCCACAATGACGCAAAGCAAAGGAGTCAAACCTTCATAAGGAGCACAACTGCGGTTATTGACAGGGCTGCCTCTGTAGCCAGATGGCAGGGTTTTCTCCTAAGACACATGCCATTCTAGATACGTCAAACTTTATTCTCCTGAGCCGGAGCGAAATATCCGTCCAAAGGTTTAAGGCTCTTGCAGCAGAGCAGTGGAAAACACAACTTTGTGTTTGTGTGTGTGTGCGGACTTGAGAGAGAGCTTGCTCCCTCTGGAGGATGGAGGTGTCTGACCACTTTTCAAAAAGATTGTGTAGTGCCTCAAAAATGTTTGACCCTGGATCACGCATTGCATGGAATACCGAGACGACCGAACCATCCGAGATGACTGAACTGACCAAGACGACTGAACTGACCGAGACGACCGAACCAACCGAACCGACCGAGACGAGCGAGCCGACTGAACCTACCGAGACGAGCTAGACGACCGAAACGACCGAGACGAGAGAGAGATGAGCGAGCCGACAGAACCGACCAAGATGACCGAGAAGATTGAACCGACCGAACTGACCGAACCGACGGCTTTCTCGTCTGCTCCTCCCCCCACAGATGGCCTGACCGACTGCATGGACCCAGACTGCTGTATCCAGAGCCCGTGCCAGAACAGCCCGTTGTGCCGGGGCTCACGGGACCCGCTGCAGGTGATCCAGCAGGGCCAGCCGGCGGCGCAGAGGGTCCGGTCCTTCTACGAGCGTGTGCGTACACTGGTGGGTCGTGACAGCACACACATTATCCCAGCGGAGAACCCCTTCAATGCCAGGTATGGCCATGTGACCTCTGACCTCCAGTCCTGCCCCTTGCCTCTCTGTCATAACAAAATTGAGCTGTCAAACTGGTAGATTCAGTCGAAATGTGTTATATTATTAACTGAAAGTCAATTGATATTTCTAAATGAAAATTGTATTGGAGTATAAATAATAGATCAAAATCTATCACAATGTAACTATAATGAATGATTTTAGGAGAGCATGTGACTGATAGATTGTAAGATAGTCAATATGCTTGAGTTGATGGATTGGCCATTTTGTAGTTATTGCCAGTGCAAGAATATGTTTATATTGCTTTGCAACCAATGAAATGTTTTACAGAACCTGAAGGAGAGATTCTAGTGCAGGTTCATGGGATATTAACGGGCCGCTTGCTTCTCCTTTCACAGTCTGGCCTCCCTGATCAGGGGCCAGGTGCTGACCACAGATGGAACCCCCCTGGTGGGGGTCAACGTCTCCTTCGTCAAGTACCCGCACTATGGCTACACCCTGACACGTCAGGACGGAACGTGAGTGCCAGCAGGCCTCCACCAGCTCACGTGACCACGTGACCGCGTGACACACTCTCCACACTGTCTATTTGAAATGTTGTTTTTCTTTTGCCACATCAATAAGCTCAACAACTTCTGTAGATTTCAGCCCCCAGTACCGATGATGTCTACACACTGAAACAAATACAGAACAAATCTTTATTACATTTGTGGAACCATATCAACTCCGAGCTTTTCTGCCGAGATGATTGCAATTCATCAATGCAATTAATTATTCCCCCTAGAAAAAATGGCATTTTGAATGGTAAAATCATTCAGAATGTAATAGGGCCATCCATAATGAGTACTGCAGAAGTCATTATTTGTTTTTCTGCTCCCTGCTTGCATTCCACACCTCCCGCACCACCTCCACCCTCATCCACCCTCCTCCCTCCACCTCCTTCACCTGTCTCACCTCCCTTACCCTCCTTGATTATCTTCTTTTCCCTCTCATCGTTCCTCCCTCCCCCTCCACCCACAGTTTTGACCTCGTGGCCAACGGCGGCACCTCGGTGACTCTGCGCTTCGAGCGGGCGCCGTTCCTGAGCCAGGAACGCACGGTGTGGCTGCCCTGGAACCGCTTCTACGCCATGGACACGCTGGTCATGAAGACGGAGGAGAACACCATCCCGGGCTGTGACCTGAGCGGCTTCGCCCGCCCCGACCCCGTGGTGGTCCCCTCACCCCTGTCCTCCTTCTTCAGCTCCAGGCCGGGCGAGAGGGCCCTCGTTCCGGAGACCCAGGTCAGAGATGGCCGCCGCCTCGTGCTGCATACTTGCTACCGATCCCTGTTGTCGCAGTTTTCCTCATGAGTGTTTTCTTCTGAACTTTACCCTCACACTTTTCCTTTCATCTCCGAGGTCCACACACTCTCACCACCCCCCAGGAGCACAATCCCCAGGTGTTCTTCACAACCTGCACCTGTTGAACTTTGTTTTCTGCATTCCACAGGTCCTCCACGAGCAGATCGAGATCCCAGGAACCCGCTTGAAGCTCTGCCACCTGAGCTCGCGGGCGGTGGGTTACCGCTCCTTGCTGAAGATCACCATGACCCAGGCGGTGGTGCCCCTCAGCCTGGCCAAGGTGCACCTTATGGTAGCTGTTGAGGGCCACCTCTTCCAGAAGTGGTTCCACGCCTCGCCCAACCTGGCCTACACCTTCGTGTGGGATAAGAGCGATGCCTACAGCCAGCGCGTCTACGGCATGTCTGAGGCTGTGGGTGAGTGAGTGGTCTCCGACATGACTCCCGTGGTCTCCAGTTCTGACCTGGAATCACTCTGTAAAAGATGAACGAACCCTCAGAACAGAACAGGCTGCAGCAAATCTCTCCGTGCACTCTGTGCACGCTTTACCAGAGAGAAAAGTCCCGAGTGACTAATCTGGTCCAGGGGTGATCGGTTAGAGGGCCTCGTGATATGGGTCCACTAACTGGGGGTCGCTGGGAGAGTTTATTACGTGTCAAAGGAGATTAGCGCCATGTGAAAGTGGAGGCCCGGCGAGGCAGCTTAGCATTAGCTGCTGTTCTGCCTCAGAGCCTCCGTCAGCGGAGCGGAGCAGCTCAGGGTGGAGCAGCTCAGGGTGGAGGGTGCGGCTCTCTCTGACGCCGATGCTGTTGAGGAGATGAGGTTACCATGGCGGCACATGCACAAGCGGCGCGATAGCGACTGCACCGCTGCCCCGGTTACCCCCCCCCCCTCCCCAAACCTCTGTCGCTCCCTCCAACCCATTCAGCTCTCGGACTTTACCCCCGGGGGCGGCACTGGGCTAATTTATGCCCCTCCATCCAGACAACTGCGCAGCAGGTCTGTGTTCGAGTGGCTGCACAACACAGAAACACACACAGAAACACACACTGGGCCGTGACCCTTTTACAGTGCCAGGAACTGTAAGCTTGTGCTCGGAGAGAGGGGCAGTGAGACGAGTTCAATTACGGAGTGTTTGAAGAGATCGTCTGTTCACTCTTCCCTGGGGGGCTCGGCAAATGTGATAAAGTACACTGGCTGGGTTTTGGGGAATGGTTAGTCTGCCTCCCTCCATATCTCCCCGCCATCCGGCCTGCGAGGGCTTCTGTCATCGTGCCGATGTGCAGCGGGTGACTTCTGGTCTGCTCTTGTCTGTCTGAAATCTTCGGTTCCCTCAGTCTGGCCAGTTCACTTGTCTCTCAGCATTTACCAAGCTTATCAGATTTGATTACAAAAATGCTCCCTCTCTGGCTCTCCCAGATGCTGGATTTCCAACTCAATTTGCTTTGTTGTATGCAAATTATTTATCTCTGGTCTGGGCCTTATTATGCGAATGTGGTTTGGGTGTCTTTTATGTAACATCTTTCATGTGTTTCTCTTCTCCGCTACTTTCTCACTTCACTCTCACCCTTTTTCTCTCTTCCCTGGCTCCCTCTCGCCCGTCTCTCGCTGTAGTCTCTGTGGGTTACGAGTACGAGACGTGTCCGAGCCTGGTACTGTGGGAGAAGAGGACAGCTCTGCTGCAGGGCTATGAGCTGGAACCCACCAACCTCGGTGGCTGGTCCCTGGACAAACACCACATCCTCAACTTGCGCAGTGGTAAGGCATTCTTTCTGCACACACACACACAAACACACACACACGTGATTTCATTATGATACTGAATGCCACTGCTCAAATGGGGGATTTTGGAGTGGTCAGCAGGGTGGTAGGATGGGTGCGGGGTGGTCAATCTCCACACCTACCCCAGGGGTGGAGGGTCAATCTCCACACCTACCCCAGGGGTGGAGGGTCAATCTCCTCACCTACCTCAGGAGTGGAGGGTCAATCTCCACACCTACCCCAGTGCTCTGCACCACATTGAGCTGATACCTGACAGCTCTTTGTGGAGAGCCGCACCCAACCGATCGATACCGAGACGCGGGCGCATCACTCCGAGGGTGTGGAGCGCACAAACAGGGCTGGCAAGTGAACCTTCAAAACCTTCATAGTCGTGGCTACTTGTAGTGAGCGCCCCCCTGTGTCCCCCGCACCAGGCATCGTCCACAAGGGCAGCGGAGAGAACGTGTTCGTGTCCCGCCAACCCGCGGTCATCACCAGCGTGATGGGAAACGGACGTCGCCGGAGCATCTCGTGCCCCAGCTGCAACGGGCTGGCCGACGGGAACAAGCTGCTGGCCCCCGTGGCTCTGGCGGCCGGCGTGGACGGCAGCCTCTACGTGGGCGACCTGAACTACGTGCGCAGGGTTTACCCCTCCCTCAACACCACCCATATGCTGGAGCTCAGGTTTCGCTTCGCCTCTTTTTCGTCTTTAGCGTTTTTTAAGCCCGTCACTTCGGTTCTAATTTCCGCCAGACCCGCCGACACCTAAACGATGCTTTCTTGCCTTGCTTCTTTTGCGCTCCAAAGAAATAAGGATTTGCGGCACAGGTGAGCCCCGGTGTTTTCCCCTCCCAAACCCTTAATGCAGGTCAGATCAGACCTTAAGCGTGGGCGCTAGAACTGGTGGCGTAAGGGTGGTGC
This sequence comes from Brachyhypopomus gauderio, assembly GCF_052324685.1. NCBI lineage: Eukaryota > Metazoa > Chordata > Actinopteri > Gymnotiformes > Hypopomidae > Brachyhypopomus > Brachyhypopomus gauderio. The sequence goes on along the minus strand of NC_135221.1, from coordinate 5,805,842 downwards.
TAACCCCTCCTCCGCGTCCCTCTTGCATAGCAACAACCCGACGCACAAGTACTTCATGGCCGTGGACCCGGTGACGGGGGCGCTGTACATCTCCGACACCAACTCTCGACGGATCTACCGTGCGCGCTCCCTGAGCGGAGGCCGACTGCTGGCCGACAACGCGGAGGTGGTGGCGGGGACGGGCGAGCAGTGCCTGCCCTTCGACGAGCGCTGCGGAGATGGAGGCAAGGCGGTGGAGGCCACGCTCATGAGCCCGAAAGGTAAGGAGGGAGGGGCATTGGACGTAGGGGGAGGGGCCGTGGTATGTGGGGGGAGGGGCTTCACTTGTAGGGGGAGGGCCTGTGCATGTGAGGCAGAGGGACGTGCCACTGTAACAGACAGAAAATAGAAATAAAAACGAAATAAAGTAAAGAAAATGCCAAAGAAAAGATGAAAAAAGACACTGGTGGTTACCGATGTGGAGATCTAAAGCGACGATCTCGCTCTTTAGCTGGTGTCGGTTTAGGCATCACATCTCGCTCTCGCACGTGTGCATCTCAGAAGCAGCCCGGCGGAGAGGTGATAACACAGGCCTCCTGGCTGGCTTCACACCGCCCTCGTTTGCAGCGGTGACACCCAGCGTGGGTAAAAGGAGCCCCCTCCCTGCACAGTCAAAGAGAACATTTAACCTCCAGCTATTAATTCATCTGCATGTACGCTGTTGGGAATCAAAGGCTGCGGTCGTCGTAAGTGGAGCCTCCTGGTGCTTTTTGTGTCTCTCCGTGATGAATTAATGCATAGGCAGGTGCTGGCATCAGATGCTGCAGTGCAGGGCAACGTGCCATGGGGGTTTTATATATAACAGATATAATATTTATAACAGATACTTCACGGAAGACGTCAGCTCTGACAGACCAGGTTAACTTCCAAGCTTTACTAGGTCAGTTGTGTTTCAGGGCAGTCGATTGTAATGCGTTTATGAAAAATCGTGGTATGCTGTGAACACATATTGGGTCTGAAAATGCTGTATGTGCGTATATACACTGATCAGCCCCAACATTAAAAGCGCTGACAGGTGAGCTAAATGATATTGATTATCTAGTTACAGCGGTGCCTGTCAAGGAGGAGGATATATTAGGCAGCGAGCGAAGTTCTTGAAGTTAATGTGTCATGGATGCCCAAGGCGCACTGATGCGTATGTGAAGCTCCATCTGCTTCCCACAGAGGAGCTACGGCCCAAAAATTGCTGGCTATGACAGAAAGGTGTCAGAACAGAGAACATTGCTTTGAGATGCCAGTTTGGTCAGAGTGCCCACGCTGACCTTGTCCACCACTGAAAGCTCCAACAGCGGACATGTGATGGTTAGAGTTGGACCATGGAGAAATGTAAGATGGTGGCTGGGTTCTGATAATCACGTTTCCTTTTTACGTCGTGCGAATGGCTAGGTGTGTGTGCATCGCTCACCTGTGGTGCACCATGATGCATTGTGGGAAGAAGCAGAGCCAGTAGTACTGGACTTGAGGTGTGCTGGGAAACCTTGTGTTCTGGCCATTATGTTCCTGGTCCCAGCTACCCAAACATCGTTGAAGATCGAGTACACCCTTTCACGCTAGCTGTATTCTCTAATAGTAATATTAATAGCATCGTTCGGCAGGATAATGACCCCTGCTGCACTCTAAAATTGGTTCAGAAACAGTTTGAGGAACATGATAAAGAGGTGTTGACAAGAGCCTCTAAATTCCCTTAGATCTCAATCTACAGCTTGGAGGACTTAAAGGATCTGCTAACATCTTCATGCTAAATAGCACTGGACACCTTCTGAGCTCCCATGGAGTCCATGTGTCGATGGGTCAGGGCTGTTTTGACAGCACAAGGGCGCGTGCACAATATTAGACAGCTTCAGTGTTACGGTTGATGGGTATATACTAATGCAGTAGATGTGCTCATGCAAATGACTTCTTGCGACGGTAAAAAGGAGCAGAATCTTGACACTAAACTGTCGGAAATGTCACACCATACATTTTCCTCCACCGACTTCAAAGTGACGCTCGCGCAGATCTCAGCAGGCCAACCCACGTGGGCGTGTGCAGCAGTTGCCCTCTGTGGCCCGCGACCCCCACGTGAGTGCGTGTGGCAGGTGACCTCCAGAGTCCCGGTACCACCCCACCGCCCCCAGCCCACCCCTGGCCCCTGCCCCTGTCTGCCCGTCTCTCTGCAGGGGAGCAGCTTTGACCTCCACACAGCCCTATCTATTTGTTTGCATCGCGTCGTCTCAGAGAGATATTCCGGTCCACTTCATCCGCTGCCCCCCGGTGCGAACTGATGCTCGGAGATGCAGGTGACATGCGTTAGATGCGTAGTGTTTACTGTGGAAAAACGGGGAAGGGGGGGCATTTGAGCATTTAAAAGCTTTCGACTTCCAACTCCCAGACGGCATTTAAGTTGATGGAACCTTTGAGGAAAGACAGGAGTTTTGACAGACCATCTCTCTCTCTCCGTCATTCTCGAGTTCTCTCCCTTTTATCTGTGCGCCTCTGTCTCTGTTTTCTATCACTGTCTCTTTCTGACTTTCTTCTCATTGTCTTGGTCTGTCTCATGCGCGAAGGTATCGCGGTGGACAAGAACGGGCTCATGTATTTTGTGGATGCCACCATGATCCGAAAGGTGGACCAGAACGGCATCATCTCCACTCTGCTGGGCGCCAACGACCTTACAGCCGTCCGGCCGCTCAGCTGTGACGCCAGCATGGACGTTAGTCAGGTGAGGGGGTGGGGCTTAGACCAGGTGCATCCCACACTGAAGTCAATGCCTCACTCATTGGGAGCAGTCAGTGAACTCACAGCCTTAGCCAGACATGGAGTGCCAGTCAGTTGCCAGAAGGCAGTTCAGCTCCACTCCACGTGTCATTCGTAGTCGACCCTTGACCCAAGGAACCCTCTGAAGAAGGTTGAAGGTCACATTTGAATGTTTTTCCATTTCAGGTGCGTTTGGAGTGGCCCACCGACCTGGCTGTGAACCCCATGGACAACTCGCTCTACGTGCTGGAGAACAACGTGATCTTGCGCATCACGGAGAACCACCAGGTGAGCATCATCGCAGGGCGTCCCATGCACTGCCTGGTCCCGGGCATCGACTACTCGCTCAGCCGCCTGGCCATCCACTCCGCTCTGGAGAGCGCCACGGCCATCGCCGTCTCTCACTCCGGCGTGCTCTACATCGCCGAGACGGACGAGAAGAAGATCAACCGCGTGCGGCAGGTGAGCGCCGACGGCGAGATCTCGCTGCTGGCCGGCGCGGCGTCCGAGTGCGACTGCAAGAACGACGTCAACTGTAACTGCTTCTCCGGCGACGAGGGCTACGCCACGGACGCGGGCCTCAACTCGCCCGCCTCCCTGGCCGTGGCGCCGGACGGGACGCTCTTCATCGCAGACCTCAATAACATCCGCATACGGGCCGTGCGCGCCAACAGCCCCGCACTCAGCCCGACGGGACACTACGAGGTGGCATCGCCGCGCGATCAAGAGCTCTACGTGTTTAGCGAGGAGGGCCTCCACCTGCAGACCATCAGCCTGGTCAGTGGCATGGCCCTCTACAACTTCAGCTACGGGCCAGACGGGGAGCTCGCCGCCCTGGTGGACAACAGCAACGTCACGCTAAGGGTGAGAAGGGAGGGTGGCAACCAGGGAGGCGGCCAGGGCGGGGCCGGGCTCCTCAGGCTCCTCCTCCTGCCAGAGAACCAGGTCGTGACACTGGGGTTGGACCCGGCCAGGAACCTACGCTCCGTCTCCGCCCTGGGCCAGGAGATAGTGCAGCTCACCTACAGCGGCAGCACGGGGCTGCTGGCCAGCAAAGCCGACGAGACCGGCTGGACCACGTTTTACGAGTAAGTGTATACGCGCTCATGTGAGTCTAACAACAGAAACGTTTCTTTAAATGTTCGAAGTGAGCAAATGTTTAACTTGTTATGGAGGTATTGGGAACTTAACTGAGTTCAATTAAAATGGTTTAGTATAGCCTTTTTTTTACAACAGCTTTGTAGAGACAAGGCTCACACAGACTTTTTTTTGACTTCAAATTGATTGTTGAGGTTTACATGAGTTGTCTGTGCTTCTGCAACTGTGTGAAATCAGAAGGTATATAAAAAAAACTGTTTTACACACAATAATATGTGTAACAATACCTCCATCTGTTGTCCGCCCGCGGTACTGCACCTTTCTGGGAGGAAGGACTCCACGCAGAGATGTTCCCTGCACTCCACTGGCACACACATCAGTCAGGCTGAGACAGATCTGTAACAAGTTCCAAACATGGTCCCCAATGGAATGCTACAAAAAGAGAGAGGGGGGGAGAGAGAGAGAAAGAGAGAGAAGAAGAGAGAGAGGAAGAGAGTGGCTGCCAAGAACTCTGCTGAGCCCACACAGAGACTCTCACCACAGGAAACGTCTGCTGATCTCTTGATCTTAGCTATTTCCCTTGAAGGTCACATTATGAACACACCCAGGCATTATGAACACACCCAGGCAGCAGACACCTCTGGACCGTCCGCACACTCTCACTGTGCCTTCTGCACCTTTGACATTGAAACCCACTGTGCAACATTTTGAAATGGCTCATTTGAACCTGCAACAATCAGATCAAGCTTCAATCAAAAAGTTACAAATCATAATTGCGTAATTATAATTGTGTAATTGTTGTAATTGCTACCTACAGGTATGACAGTGAAGGGAGACTGACCAACGTGACGTATCCTACCGGCACAGTCACCAGTCTGCACAGAGAGATCGAGAAGTCCATCAACGTTGACATCGAGAGCTCCAACAGAGATGACGATGTCACGGTCATCACCAATCTTTCATCAGTGGAGGCCTCCTACACTGTTGTGCAAGGTGTGTACCCTGAGGACAGCTACATGTCTGGGCTTGTCCAGCAGAAGGCCAAGGCTGTTGACTTTGTGTACCAATTCTCAACCCATCTGAGGACCTGTACATGTGTTAAGTGGATTTTGATCATCATATTGTTTATTACATTTACAACCTAAAAACATCTAAGGTGCTTTGCCTTTAAATCTACAAAGAATATTATTTATTCTAATGTATTGAATATTTACATTTAAAAAAACATATATGCACATAAAGCTACTGTATATGCTGTATAGACTTATCAAAAAAAAAATTACACCATACACTGTTTGACGCAGTCCCTTTTAACTTGCCCCATGTTCAGTCCTGTTTAAGGGTGCTGGGGTTGAATGTTTGCAGTTACTGTTATACGCAGGGTACAGACACACTGAGTGCTCTGCTGTTAGCAGCTCTCGCTGTCAGGCGTCTGTGCGGGGGTGGGGCAGAGCCGTACGAGTGTGAGGGCTGCAGACACTGCAGTCAGGCTGACGTCCCCGTGTCCCCGCGTCCCCGCGTCCCCACGTCCCCGCGTCCCCACGTCCTGGGCTCAGTCAGAACCCTTGCCGCGCCAAACGTGATTGGGGTGAAATTCATTACCTCACTGCCAGTAAATCCTCCCTGTCTCCTGCACCAGCAGCCCCATGTTCCCAGAGCCTATTTCAGCTGTTTAGGAAAAAGTGTGTGTGTGTGTGTGTGTGTGTGTGTGTGTGTGTGACAGAGAGAGAGAGAAAGATAGATAGATAGAGAGAGAGAGAGAGAGAGAGAGAGAGAGAGAGAGAGAATTAAAGCAGATAGACAGTGAGACAGACAGAGAGAAAGAGACAGCTAGGGACTAGGGACTGACAGGACTTTCTCCATGTGACCCCTGACCTCCAACGAGGCAGGACCTAGAGTCAGACTCCTCCACATCACAGGAGCCTGTGGGGGGGAAAAGGTTTGAAAGTTTAATTACAGAGTCAACCCTGGAGGGCCAGTGCAAGCGGAAGACCACCGTGAAGGTGGCAGCTCCATAAACCATCAGACAGTACCTGCTCAGGTTCTGTTCACTCTGATCAGTCTCAGGACCCCCCCACTTCCTCCTCTGAACCTCCTCTGTTATACAGTTAAGCAAATAAAAGGAATCCCCAAAGCTTCCATAAAAGCATTCAGTCTGTTAGTCTGTATAATGCAGCATGTGCTGTTGGAGTACGGGCGAGAGTTTCCAGCAGCCGACATGAATCATTTATAGATTGTAATTCTTTTATGGATGCTGGGTATTCCAGAGCATGCTATGCTTCTTTATGATGTTGTAACAAGAGATGTAAGAGGCACCATAGAACATATTTTCCACCATAACACTGACGACTGCCCACTGTGTTTTTGAGAAAGAGGATAAAAGGAAATGAGGGTTTTTTTTCGAAGTGTTTGGCCAGCTTAGTTCAGACATGAAAAATTATACCGTTCATGTCCGCAATGAATTTTTGGCTCTCTGTTGCCCTCTGCAGACCAAGTGCGGAACAGCTACCAGCTGTGTAACAATGGTACTCTGAGAGTGATGTACGCTAACGGCATGGGAATCAGCTACCACACAGAGCCTCACATCCTGGCCGGTTCAGTAAGCCCCACCATCGGCCGCAGAAACATCACCCTGCCCACCGACAACGGCCTGAACTCCATCGAATGGCGGCTGCGCAAAGAAGTGACCAAGGGGAAGGTCACTGTGTTTGGCAGGAAACTAAGGGTGAGCCAGGCCTACAAAACACAGCGTGTCACTTGCGAAACACCATTGGATGGCTTTGAAACATGAAAAGCCGGAGGCACCGCCCTCACCCTAGCCCCGCCCCTAACGAATCTCTGCCTCGCAGGCTCACGGGCGCAACCTGCTCTCCATCGACTTCGACCGCAACATGCGGACGGAGAAGATCTACGACGACCACAGGAAGTTCACGCTGCGCATCACCTACGACGCCCAGGGCCGGCCGGCCATCTGGCAGCCCAGCAGCAGCCTGGCCGTGGTCAACGTGTCCTACTCTGCTGCGGGACAGCTGGTGGGCCTTCACCGAGGGAGCATGAGCGAGCGGACCGTCTTCGACGCTCGCGGACGCATCCTCTCGCGCTCCTTCGTCGACGGCAAGGTGTGGAGCTACAGTTACCTGGACAAGGTGAGCACGTACCTGAGACAAGGTCCTCTGGGCCACTGAGAATCAGTGCTTCACAGCACGTTGAGCACACGTGTGTTGAGAGTAGAGAGTTCAAAAGGTGGTTACAGTAGGCATGCCGTTGGACTCTGTCGGTTAAAATTGGTCTGTAAGTGTCTATAATCTCATTTAAGTGTAATTACGATGCTTAGTGCCATCGGTGACTCTTGCAGTCTTGTGTTCTTCCCTCTGTGCAGTCGATGGTGTTGCTTCTCCAGAGTCAGAGGCAGTACATCTTTGAATTCGACTCATCCGATCGCATCACCGCGGTCACCATGCCCAGCGTAGCTCGCCACACCATGTTCACCCACGTCTCCATCGGCTACATCCGAAACACCTACAACCCTCCCGAAAGCAACGCCTCCATCATCTATGACTTCAGCGAGGACGGAAGGCCCCGGGCCACGTACTTCCTAGGCACGGGACGTCGTGTCCTCTACAAGTACGGCAAGCTGGCCAAGCTCTCCGAGATCTTGTACGACAGCACGGCGGTCACCTTCGGCTACGACGAGACAGCCGGCGTGCTCAAGATGGTCAACCTGCAGAGCGGTGGATTCTCCTGCACCATCCGCTACCGCAAGATGGGCCCCCTGGTGGACAAACAGATGTACCGCTTCTCGGAGGAGGGCATGGTGAACGCTCGCTTCGACTACACCTACCACGACAACAGCTTCCGCATCGCCAGCATGAAGCCCGTGATCAGCGAGACTCCGCTTCCCGTGGACCTGTACCGCTACGACGAGATCTCCGGCAAGGTGGAGCACTTCGGCAAGTTCGGCGTTATCTACTACGACATCAACCAGATCATCACCACGGCGGTGATGACGCTGAGCAAGCACTTTGACGCGCACGGGCGCATCAAAGAGGTGCAGTACGAGATCTTCCGCTCGCTCATGTACTGGATGACGGTGCAGTACGACGGGATGGGGCGCGTGATCAAGCGCGAGCTGAAGATCGGCCCCTACGCCAACACCACGCAGTACCGCTACGAGTACGACGGCGACGGGCAGCTCAGCGGCGTCAAGGTCAACGACTGGTCCACGTGGCGCTACAGCTATGACCTGAACGGAAACCTGCACCTGCTGAACCCGGGCAACAGCGCACGACTCACCCCGCTCCGCTTTGACTTACGCGACCGCATCACCCGCCTGGGCGACGTGCAGTACCGCCTGGACGAAGACGGCTTCCTCAGCCAGCGGGGCTCCGACGTCTTCGACTACAACTCCAAAGGCCAGTTAGCGCGTGCCTACAATCGGGCGGCTGGCGGTTGGAGTGTGCAGTACCGCTACGATGGCCTTGGCCGCCGGGTCTCCACCAAGAACAGCCTGGGCCAGCATCTGCAGTTCTTCTACGCCGACCTGAGCAACCCGGTGCGCGTCACGCACGTGTTCAACCACTCCAGCTCGGAGATCGCCTCACTCTACTACGACTTGCAAGGCCATCTGTTCGCCATGGAGGTGAGCAGTGGGGAGGAGTACTACATCGCCTCCGACAACACCGGAACGCCCCTGGCCGTCTTCAGCAGCAATGGGCAGATGATCAAGCAGGTGCAATACACGGCGTACGGCGAGGTGTACCACGACTCCAATCCCGAGTTCCAGCTGGTCGTCGGCTTCCATGGCGGCCTTTACGATCCGCTGACCAAGTTGGTGCACTTCACGCAGAGGGACTACGATGTGCTGGCGGCGAGGTGGACGTCGCCAGACTACACGATGTGGCAGAAGATTGGCAAAGACCTGGCGCCGTTCAACCTGTACACGTTCAAGAACAACAACCCTCTCAGCGACATGCTGGACGTGAAGAATTACGTGACAGGTAAGCGTTTCCACCTTCCACCTGTCACGTTTTACGGTAGTGTCCTGGAAACTCTCGCAACAATTGATACACAACAAACTTCTCACACTGCGTCAACAGCTGAATTACAAGTATTTGTACTATTCACTAATACAGTATTTGTGACTGTATTAAAAATGTTTTATCTGCCTTGTCCAGATGTGAAGAGCTGGCTGGTGATGTTTGGCTTCCAGCTCAGTAACATCATTCCTGGCTTCCCCAAGCATACGTTGTACTTTGTGGAACCACCGTATGAGCTACTTGCCAGCCAGGAGTGTGAAAATGGCCAGGTAGTGTTTCCATATCACATCCGGAGCGTAGTCTAGCTCCACACGGTCCACATGGACAAATGTAGATGTAAATAAAAGGTTCTTGCTGTCTTCTCCCAGCAGCTCATGTCTGGGGTTCAGCAGGAGGCTGAGAGGCACAACCAGGCTTTCATGGCTCTGGAGGGCCAGCTGTTAAACAAGGAGCGCCGATCCAGGTATGAGAAGCAAGGCCGCTGGTTCGGTACCGTCACGCCCATCATCGGCCGCGGGGTGATGTTCGCCGTGAAGGAGGGCCGCGTGGTGACGGGGGTCTCCAGCATGGCCAGCGACGACAGCAGGAAGGTGGCACTGGTGCTCAACGGCGCCGTCTACCTGGAGGGCACGCACCACACGCAGGACGGCCGCGACTGCCACTTCTTCGTGAAGATCGGCTCGGCCGACGCCGACCTGCTGGCGTTGGGCCTCACCAACGGGCGCAGGGTGCTGGAGAGCGGCGTCAACGTGACGGTGAGCGGGCGCACGCGGCGCGGCGTGGTCGTGGACTTCCGCACGGCCGCGCTGTCGCTGAGCGTGCGCTACGGGCAGGCGACGGACGTCCTGGACGAGGAACGCGCACGCCTGCAGGAGTTAGCCAGGCAGCGGGCCTTGGCAGGCGCGTGGCTCCGGGAGCAGCAACGAGCCCGGGACGGCAGGGAGGGCGGGCGGCTGTGGACCGAGGGGGAGAAGCAGCAGCTGCTCTCCACGGGGAAGGTGCAGGGCTACGACGGGTACTACATCCTGCCCGTGGAGCAATACCCCGAACTGGCAGATAGCACCACTAACATACAGTTCCTGAGACAGAACGAGATGGGGAAGAGGTAACAAAACAATAGTCCCTTTTTTTGGTCTATTTTTCTTTCTCTTCTCTGCAAACCACTCCTCCTGCGTTTCTTACCCCCCCGTTCTCCTCTTATTTAAATCTCCTTTACCCGTGGAGAATAAACAAATGTAAAGGGTAACTCTCTGAACACTGCAGGGACTTTTAAAAAGAACATTATTAATACTGCCACTGGCAAAAAATAACAATTTCAAAGAACTTCTCTTTGTTTTTGAACAATGGAAAAAGCACTGATAGACTGCAAACAACAGCTGTTGCTAAAACATGAAAAATCCCCTTTTTAAAAAAGAGTAGCTATTTTTCACCCATATTTTTGGGTTATGAGAGCATGCTGGAGCAAGACGTTCCCCCGTGCACTCATGTGATCTGGATCTAATCGGGGAGGGAGCTCTCTCGAGCTGCTAGAGACCCAGTCAGAACGTTGGAGCGGCACGGCGGCGTCTCGGTGGGGCGGAGCCAAAGTCTCGGGCCTCGCTCTCTCGACAACAGCACTGACGTCTACAGCCACAGCAAGCCACCATCCACCACACCCTGCTTTACGTTCACTGAAGAAAACAAACACACTACCAAGGCAACTGTTTTTGAAAAAAAAATATATAAAAAAAAAAAAAATGGCTATATTTGCGTAAAGTCAATGTCAGACAGATTTGTTTTAGCAGTGGAAGATTAGAATAATATCAACGTCATGTCAGATATCGCTGGAGTTCAGAGTGGGCTTTAGATAGTTTTGTAAGTCTCAGTTGCAGAACAATGATGAGACTCTCACCGGGGCACTTCTGTACAGAAGCATTGGAAACAAACAAAATAAAAGCTCACGCTGTCAAGATTAAAAGGTTTATTTATTTGAATTTTATGTTATTTATTTATTTATTATTCTTAGTACTCTATGACAATCATGAAGGAGTCACCATTTTTAGCTAAGAAAATGAACACTGGCATTTTCTTTTGTAAAATATGTAAGAAAATGTCCATTATGTTTTTATATTAATTTTGATTTGCTTAAGCAAATTAGTCATAGAAAACAATGATTTATGTAAAGTGTTTTAAAATGGTTTATACTTTAAATAAAGTTTAAAACTGTGAAATTTGTTTTTCAAAATATATCTGTATGTACAGTGTATAGATTTACCTTTATGCAGCATAGTAGAATATTGTTCATAATATCAAGTTTTATATTTCTAACAAGAAGTGGCTTGTAATGTGCGAACCTATAGCTGGTATAATGATGCTAGGATTTTGTGACACTCAGATATCTCAGATAAACAATATTGATCCCCAGTTTGATGTTTTGTTTGTTTAGGTTTGTTTTATGCAGAAAAGTTGCTGTACTAGAACCCAAAACCGTAGAAATGGATTCTATCCACTGTGAAGAGACTCATTATGGATGTCATTATGTACCAAATCAGTATTGAGGGTTTCTTACACGTAAGCAAGACTCTTCTGAGACCGTATCAATAAAAGGTTTACTTCATGTGAGTTTAGCGGGTCTGCTGCATCTGTGTTGCTGTTTCATTACTGCGATTGAGTCACGACAAAACATCGTTTGTCAACAATCTGTTAGTGGTTTTGGCTTGAGAGAAATTTTACAAATTGACAAGCTGTTGAATAGATAGAATTTAAAACACAATATCTGGATTAACAAAGTGGATTAGTGGATTAAGCTAATAAAGTAAACACAATTAGGGAGCTTTTATTTTGAAGTTTTTCACGGGGTCTGTGAGACACACTGCGCTTTGGTCTCGGGTTACGCCACGCCCACTCATCATGTCCATAATAGGAAGTACAGTAAGTAGTACATTTCCTTCATCCCTCGGGGGTTCTTAGCAAGATAGGAACAAGATGGCAAATGCAGGTAATGTAAATGTTTTACAATATATATCCAGTTTTTTTACCATCACGAGACAATATTCCTATAGACGATGTTTCGATGCGATATTTATTTTTTTTAATACTGAGCAACAGGCTGTGAGCGCTTCAGGTAACTGGGAACGTCACTTCGAAACTCAAAATACTGTTTGGATATTTAGAGTTTAAGAAGATTAAGAGTAGCGTATTCCCGGGTGGGTGCTACACTTTGGGTTTATTACTTTGGACAGTTTTGGGATTATTAATGCATATTTCATTAATTCTTGGACATTCCTTGTTTGGTTGCATTTTAGCCGACCGTATTTTCTTCCATGGATGTGACTGTCACTGAATTATTATAAAATAATCTCTGGGGGTTGTTTACATGACGCCACTTAATCCGAATAATTATTATTATCTTGCATATCTGGGAATCTTTTAATATTAGGGAATTTAAAATATTAATCAAAATTCACAATGAACAGTTCACTCAATAGTTTATCTTAAATACATTAATAATCAAAAATATTTATTTATGCAGTTTAGTTACAACCCACCCAGATTTCTGCTAGAAATAATGAGCTGTGTAGATTTGGGATAATGAGATTAAGATATGCTCTACAATTATTGCCTAGTCATTGTTTTACGTTGTCACGTCTTTCCGGTTTCTCTGGTTCTCCAAGCGTCATCGCATGTTGTGTCTACAGTAAGCTGCTCTACAACTGAGCATTGTTCATAAGTGTAAGGCTTGAAGCACTTCAACCTCATTGTAGATATGGAGATCTCCTACAGCGACCTGGTGTCCCTCAGGAAGACAAGCGAAGAGCTCCTGCTTGTAGATGTGCGCTCCCAAGAAGAAGTGTCTAAAGGACGCATCCCTGGATCCATTCATGTGCCAGGTGACTTATTTTATATATATATATATATATATATATATATATATATATATATATATATATATATATATATATATATATACTTCAGACAGTTATTATACTTATTTATTAAAGACATTATTGTAAATTACAATGTAATGTGGTAACTATAATGTTTCAGTGGGCGAGGTGGAAAGTGTGTTCTCACTGGACCCAGATGCTTTCCGTGAAAGAACCGGTGTGGCCAGGCCGCCTCTGGACTGTCCTGCCCTGATCTTCCACTGTCAGCTGGGTCGGCGTGGAGAAGCTGCCACACAGACCGCTAGGCGCCTCGGATTCAAAAAGTATGATGATAATTAACGGCGTTATGAATTGTTTATAAACAAATCTGCAATAGTAGAATGCACATATGAATAGATGATAGTCATCTTATCATCATAGTCCTTCAATCTAAAACCTCTCTCTCTTTCTCTGTGTGTCTCTGTGTATGTGTGTGTGTCTGTCTCTCCCTCTCACTCTCTATCTGTGTGCATGTCTGTGTGTGTGTGTCTCTCTCTCTCTCTCTCTCTCTCTCTCTCTCTCTGTGTGTGTGTGTGTGTGTGTGTGTGTGTGTGTGTGTGTGTGTGTGTGTGTGTGCACGCGCATGCATATGAAGTGCGCGTAACTACTCTGGAGGTTATAAGGAATGGTCAGAGAAAGAATGCAAATGACACCAGCTTCACCAAACACGTGCTACACTAGATCTGGCAATTGCAACATTTGTGACTATTAGACAAGGTTTCTATGTTCAGTTGGATAAAACTATTTAATTTTTTTTGGCATTTGGACTACCTCAGAAATAAAATGTTAAATGTGTTATAGAATTTATAGTGATTTTCAGTTGAATTGCATATTTTTTTTTATGTACTAACGTTGTACCCTTATGAAGTGTGTAGACATATTTTATTTAAAACATATAAAGAATGTAGGACTGAATAAGTTTTATATTAGTTTGCTTATTTCAATCTAGACTTCTTGCAAAATTTGGCCCATGGTGTTTTTTTTATTATTATTAATTTTGCTCATGCGCACAAAACGTGTTCTGTTGGCTAAGCGGCATACTCGTGTAAGGTGAAATCTGAAGCTCGGAGATCACAAGATGGAGACATACACTGACCTTTGTTGTTCTTTCGGGTAATTATGTTCATCTTACAGAAACTGAATGTTTAGTGTACTCCGTATAAACGGTTGTGTTTGACCAAGGAATAATCATTTAGGTTGACGTACATACACATATGGGGTGTTAAACAGTTGGAGATGTAGTTTGGTAGCTACCACTCTTTATGACAGTAGTCTGCTTCTCAGGACACAGTGTTGAAGTTCACTCTCTGTGCTGTGTCCATCTTCTGAGATGTTCTCAACACGCAGTGTGCCACTCTGGGTGGCGCCATTACTCCAGGCTGCGTCCAGACTCAAGGCCGACCGGGCCAGGCGTAGGAAGACCTACCGTCTGATCCAGCGTCAGTTAGTAAGACCAACGTTACAGTCGTAAATCTGTGAACTATAGCTACACCATGTGCTGAACGTGTTCAAGACGTCGGTGCACCGATTCGTCGTCAGATGCACCACAAAGTGGGATGCAGGGGGTGTGATGATAAGCCCACCTACATTTACCCTGCTGAGCTCAAGACCATGATCCGTACTGCCTTCCCGGGGGACCCACGTGCCTATGATGACCCACAACACGACAACGTAGGATTAGATCACTGAAATATTTGTACTGTCTTAAATCTAATGTGTGGATCGTGTTTTATTCACTGACTAACCTTCGCTTTAGGTGTTTATTGTCACCATGGATGACTTAAACGGATTGAGTTCGTCTGAATAAAGGCGAAGTCCAAACGGCGATTCCCCTCTTCAAATAGTTTATCCATCTGTTACTTTGGTTAAATGTCGCATTGTTGCATGCCAGACACACAAATGTTCAATAAATGGAAATCGAATTGAAAAGCGTTTGTTATAGTTTTTTTCATATAGGATGTGATTTTAAGTGGTTATGTGGTCCGTAGATCTGATCTACCCGAGCGGGTGAATGTCTCCATCACATAACCGACCTGAAGGTTTATCATGCAGCCTGTGTAGTGACTAGAAGGACCACAATCCTGCTGATTAAAGTATCCAGCGTCGCTTTTCCTTGGCTAAATGTTAAACAGAAATAAATGATTGCATTGTAGAAAACTGGTAATTGCTGAAGAAATGGTCACTGTACGTCGGGATAATTTGAATTTAGCCGTTTATTTAGCTGCATTAGGTGGTTGGGTGTATGGCACACACATCCCGTAGGTCTGGGGACAGGGTGGTGGTTACACGATACCAAGGAAACACACGTAAACAAGTGGAGCTGCGACCCACAACCTTAACGACAATAACGATAACAACCTTAACGTTGCCGCTTGACTACGAACATAGTTTAAGGTCGGTAGTTATTAGTAAAGGTATGTACCACCTTTTTCCTTAGTTATTTTGTCGGTCAAAGTAGCCTATTACAGGATAACCTTAGCTAAAGCCAAATTTTATGCGTCGATACTGCGTTAATAATTCAAATATTTAAGAAACGTTTAAAGTTTTAGGATACATGTTTCATTTTTGTTGTTGCATGTATTTATTTATGCTGTATTTATGTATTGAGTTTCACACAATGCCACCTGAGGGAAAATCTGATATGGAGCGAGTGGGCCTTTTCAAGGAGATGGGCTACATCTGCATAGGGGACAAATACACTCCCTTTATTTACCGTAAGCCTAGACAACAGTCATACTGACATCTGAGGTAAATCAAACTTGAGGTACTGCAATATGATTCTTGTTATTGCTTTCTTAAAAGGTCCATTTAATGAATCTGCACACAAGAATAAACAGATGCTTTCTGAAGGTCCCAAGACAAAGTCTGCACTTCAGACTGGCTACTTTGACACTCAGTTCAAGAGGATTTTTGAGAGAGAGGCACTGACAGACTTTATCAAACTCCAAAGACAGTATAAGATCCAGCAAGCAAAGAAGAACCTGGGAAAGGCCTTCTTACCCAGCAATGGAATAAAGAAATCGTAGGTTGACCACTCTTCCCCTCCTCTTCTTAATCAGGATTTATTTTTTAAACTGCATTTACACAATTGTATTATTTAGCGTTTAAAAACAGCAGACTCCTGAGGTCTGAAATAACAGGTGCGCATTAACATTGCAGCACACCAAGACTTCCTCAGAGTCAGTGCAGTAGAATAGCCAGCAGAGCAACAGAACCACTTTTGACCCGCTGATGACCTCATGTTGGGGAGGAAAAGGCACTCTGTGCATCTCGTTATGCTGTAAATCCACTTAATGTAGTGATGTCAATCCAGGGGGAATTTGCTGAGTCATGGTTACCTTGTGCCACTGACTGACCTTTAGTGGAGTGTATCTAAGCAGGGCTCAGCCCACAGCAAAGTGAAATAAAGTAGTGATGCGGTGCGGTGTGACAGAATCGTTTTGGAAAGAGCACGTGAAAAGCTCCACTAGCATCTTGGGACAGGATCTCCAGCCAGTGTGCCGTTATGATCTTAAGTCCAGGACCAGGAAGACACCACAATGGCCATGACATCGTGGCATAGCATATTCGACATGTACAGATAACATCAACATAACAAGATAGCAGGCCAATTTGGGTCAGATTAAATAAGTGCTTTTTTTTAGAATGGAGGAAGTATCAGTTTATGGTGAAGAATTATCCCAACATCCCAACATGCGCCACAAATGGACTGCTGTTGAATTGGGGTTTATCCCTTTCTGTACCTTTCACTAACGTCTCAGTACTCCTAAGATATATGTGTTTGATCTCTGCAGATCAGGAATGGGCAGCTACTACGGAACACTGGGGGGTCCAGTCCTGGCATTTAGTCCCCTGCAGGTTCCCAGGAAACCATACAAAGCTCCAGGCAAGAACATGTACACCAACCCCCCCAAGAAAGGGAGTGGATATGGGTCAGTGAAGACTTTCTCACTTGCATGATTCTACGCAACATATTGGAGCCAATATTAAAATGGATCTCTGGCCTTTTATAGTCTTGAATCCCAACACCAATAGAGTGAGACAGGTTTTGGTCTTCGAGGACTTAGATACAATTCTGTTGTTTTGCTCTAAGAAGTGACATAGCTGCTTGGGTTGATCCCAAACAAAGGCAAAAGTTGGGATGCAGTGCTGTAACTCAGATATCGCCACCCAGTTATTAATAATTGTTTAATTCCGGCTGGTACTGAGACTAATATATCTTCTTGTCTGTTTAAAAGCTTCCCAGATGTCACCCTATCCAAACTAGACCCACATTCTGCTGAACCCTATGACCGAGCAAGAGAGATTCTAAAGGTATAAATTCAAGACTGAAGTATTATTGCTTGAGGCTGTTGTAATAAAAACAGCTAATGACTAGCTTAGATTCTTCGGTCATACCCTCTTGCTGCATTTTGTTAAGAACAAGTATCCAAGCAACTCGTGTGCAGATAATTATTTTTAGCTTTTGCTAAAAAGAGTGCTAATTTGTTTTCTAGCGTGAGATGGCAGCTCACAAATCAAAGTTGAAAGGCGGACCATTTCGTTCGAACCTCCATCCAAAGGAATGCTTTGACAGCAACCCGTATAAGTCTGAGAGACCTTTACCAGCCTCAAACAAGTCTGAGGAGAAAAAGACACACTTTGCTGTGCCTTTCAAACCGAGCTCTCCCAGCAAAACGGTACTCAGCACGATGGGATTTGATGGGCTCTATTCACCGCGTGTAGTGGCTGATTGAAGGGTCATAACATATCCATTCAACATTATAGCATTTCTATTCCATGGCCATTACTTGATCAATACATTTCCTAATTGTGTTTATTTTAGATTGGAGGAATGAAAGCTGGGACATTCGAGTCTTACCCGTCACACTCTGCAGACCCTTACTTCACCAGGAAGCCCAAGAAAGCAACCACAAACAAGGAAGGAAAGATCTTCCACCCGTCCCCTGGCCCCAAGAGTACTCCAGTCAAGAGTATAATCTCTCTCAACGTGAACAAGTAAGACTCCGGCAAAATATCCATGTTATGCACAAGAAGGGCAAAGATGCTCCTTACAGTATAGCTCCTCTGAAGATCAAATGTAGTCGTGTGGTAATCATTCCACTCTGTCATATCCACAACAACACTGATAATCCTTAGCTACTGTAAAATGTTGAAAAATACTGTCTCATTCTAATTATAATAATCCCACATGTGCACACTGCAGAAGGGAATCTGCACATTACATTTGTATTTTTTTTTTATTCACAGGGTTTTGAACTCCACAAACTATAATCAAATCCAGTCTGTAATGGCATATTAAGAGAACAGGATGTCTAGCAGGTGACCTGGTTATAAAACATTTTAACATTGCATTTTTTTTTATTTTGCTGTTAAAATTAAACATCAATTCTGTACTTGTGTCTGGTGTTATTTTCGCTCCAGTCAGTCCTTGCATAGCTATTTTATGTTTGCCTGTCAAGGACATTTTTTTTACTTGAAGGTCACAGCAGTGACCTTATCTAGTGCTAATAATGTTTCTAAGCATTCCTGGAGTTAGCTTCATGATTTCATGATTGAAAGTTCAAATTATTCTTTGCTGTCCCTGGTTAGTTATATTTGGTAATGTAACCATGATTCAGTCGACATAATCATAGATGATAATTTGTAGTGGTTTAACATTAGAACATATGATAATACAGTATACAATCAACTACATTTACAAAAAGATCAGTGTATATTCTGTAACAAATTAACACAGATCAGAGAATATCTCGTAGCCTGTTTTGAATTTGAAATCCAATCTTGAATTCACTTCTAAGGTTTCATACAGGTTCACACGTTACACAAACACCATATCATTACATATATAAACACCACATCATTACATATATCAGCATGTATAGAAAGTGGCTGGCGCTTAAGAGAAAAATGTGTGTTCTAAATGTACAGCAGAATACAACAGTGAAATTCAGAATTTTATCAGGATTCAGAAAGAGGGGCTCAAGAATCTAACCGTATCAGTAGGTGGGGTTTGGCGTTTCTCAGGTAAAGGCTAAATAAGGCCCTGAGAAGTGAACTTGCAAATGATCATGCAAGCACATAAAAGCAGACTTCATTTAGCATCAGAATGCACACCTGTCCTAGCAGCTTCGACACACTCGTAGTGAGCAAGCATTAATCGCTCCTGCACGTCACTTAAGAGTTGGGGTACACGGTGACCAGGTTGTGGCCCTCCGGAGGTCTCATCCGGATACGAGCATGAGACTCGCAGTACAGCTGCCCCTCCACCACAAAGTAGCCCATCTGCTTCAGGTTCACGCCGCAGTCCGAGCAGACGAAACAGGCGGGGTGGCGGAACTTGTCCCGCGCCTTCACCACGGGGCCCCTGTTCGTCAGCCACAAGCAGGCAGAAAAGGACAAAGGTCAAATTTCAGGAGCGTGTGTGTAGGTGTGGGGGGGCATCCGTCACTGCCCCTCCTGGCAGGCTGTTTGCGAGGGCGGGGTACACTCATATACTCACACAATGCCGTTGCCACACTTGTCACAGAGGGGCAGTTTCTGGAGCGAGGCCGAAGACGTCTGGGGTTTGGTCACCGGCGCCTTGACGCTTCTGGTTATCAGAGGCTTCGTACCTGTCAGAAGAAGTGACGTGAGCTCCAGCATCGCTGACGCTCATTGTTGGTAACCGTCGAACACCGTGACTCACCGTCACTCTCTACAAAGTCCTGCAGAGCCCTGAAGGAACCGGACTGGCGGGGCGCCTGCTGCCTCTCGTGATCGTCCTGCAGCATCTGGTACACGTGAGAGTCCTCGATGGAGGTCAGGACCTTCCCGCTGAGAGAAAGGCAGGACAAAATCATCTCAATATTGATCCTCCATACAGAAATTACATCTGGCACTTAATGTCCCAAGCGTACTGCTTAAATCCTGGGACTAATATAATACAACCCCTCAGCATCAGTTTATAACTGCATCTAAACGCTTTATAAATTTATGTTCAGTTTACTTATAAAACTGGAGTTACTGGTTTACTGTAATGCTAGATTCTGAGTTGGTAGGCTAACTGCAGGCTATACCAGATATTGAGCTTTGGTTACCTGGGTGGCACCTCATTGCCTACAGTGGACATCTGAGTTTGGTGTAGTGCTTCTGCCAAAGCGGCATCCGAGTATAAATTAATGGGAGTGTTATACAGAGCAAGATGGGCCGGGGCCTTGTTTTGACCGTGATTAGTAACTGGTGCTGCCTGGGAGCAAGGTGCTTGAACTACATTTCCCATCATCCCACGAGATGTGTTATCTCTGAGGTGTGGTGACAAAAGCCAGATGAAACGGTGTTGGTCAAACAGGTATAAGCACAGCAAAGAGTGGAAGAAGAAAGAAAAAATGAAACAGTAGGTTAGAAAGGTCAAACATCTAGTTGTTTACATGCTATAAGAAAATAACGATCAATGTGATATAATGTTAAAATTCATCTAAGAAATCTGTTTTGGTCATAGAGTGGATTTGAATGTTTTATTGATCTGTTTTATCTTATTATGTGACCATAAACCAGGAAACATAATGATCTAATAATAATCTAGTGACCTGCTTTGGCCTGCAGCTATGAAGGGTTTTGGCCTGACATTATACTTGTGTTCGAAGTAGCCAAGATCCTGTAAGATATAAGAAAGGAAGGAAGGGAAGTTTAGAGACACAGGAAATGTTACACAGGGAGAGAGCAGAGGTCCTCTAAAGTCCCGCCTGTCTTCACCAAAGCCAGTTTGTGCCCCTAAGGTCTTCTAAGGTCCTTCTGCTGCAAGGGCCAGGCGGTGGGTCCTGACACACATCCCCCCTGTAACTACATACCTTTGATATTGCTTTCAGTGTAGTTACTGAATAATTCACAATAATTACTGAATATTATGCCTTAAGATTAATAATTAAGTAATACGTGTGGAGTCTAAGAGATTAAGCAAACTGAAACAGAATAAAACCACATGAGAAAACTGATTCCACATAATTTTAAGTGTAAAATGAAATGTTCTTCAATATTTTTGTCCACCGTATCCAACCAGCATAATCATGTTGCACCCTAACTGAAGATCTGAAGATCTGCTCCATAAACCGATTGCGTGCATCTTGCAGGACTTAGGAGAACATCTGGCACACATGAAGATGTGTTAAGGTCATGGCGCACATGAAGATGTGTTAAGGTCATGGCATACATGAAGGTGTGTTAAGGTCATGGCACACATGAAGGTGTGTTAAGGTCATGGCACACATGAAGGTGTGTTAAGGTCATGCGTTAGATGCCAGGCAGGTCATGGAGGCCCAGAGAGCAGGAGATAGAAGCTCTTCGGGTAGCCACGGAGGCCACCACTCACCCCTTGGGCCTGTCATGCGGCAAGCTTTGGATCTGTCCGTGCAGGGCGTCCTGGATGTTCCCGTCTGAGTACAGCCCTATAGGGGTGTTGTAGGACGAGCTCACCACCTGCCTTTTGTCGTCCAGGATAGCAGCAGCCGTGAATGGCTGTGCCCTTCTGTTATGGCCTGTGCCTATGGGCTTATATTCCTGCACGTGGTGGACACACGAACACATCACGCGTGCGGCAGTCAAAGCATCACACAGACAGCGCAGTTCATTTCAACAAATTGCTGGATGAAATGGACAATTTTGTGTGGTTTGCACTCTAGCTATTTTGTTTTATTTTGCAACTAAATCATACAGTGAGCAGGATTGTAAGTGAATACTTCATAATGACATACTTTACGTTTGCTACTTCTGCTTAGTATAGGCCAAGCTGTACTTATTCACCTCTCATTGCATAATGGCGTTCAGATTTGCCAGCTATTTAAAGGTGGGCAAAAGTGCTTTGGTTGTGTACATTATGACATGGTCTTAGAGTAAGACACTTTGTTTTAGTCAGATTAGTCTAATCTAAGTCATATTCTGTAAATTTCCATAAAACAAAAATGGCTACATTCTTTTAGCATTGTAGTCGATGAAAAACTCTTGTTTTCCAAGAAGGCTCCTTACTGGCTTCTTCATACTTCAGATGCCGTGAGTTCATTGGCTGGTTAGTGGAACACAATGCTTTAGATTGTTATGGGAAAACAAGCTAGGTGTGTTTTCCAGACCTACCTATCCTAACCTCTTCTGTTGCAACACCATATTCTAACTGTTGGTTGTACCACACATTGTGTCCTTCTTTTCTTCAGTGAGTACAATATAAAACAGACAATATAAATTTTTCTTGAATGAATGAGATCCCCAAATGTGTAAAATCCAGTAGATGTCAGCAATGTCAGGAATCATTAAGAGGTGATAGACATCTGTGTGTGTGTGTGTGTGTGTGTGTGTGTGTGTGTGTGCGTGCGTGCGTGCCTGCGTGAGACATCAAGCCGACTGTACTCTGCCCCAAACTAAGCACCAGTCAGCATTGGGTTAGCTGGAGTTTAAAAAGATACCCAGACATCTCTGATTTTTTGCCGTGACCTATTGGCCAACAGCAGATCGCTGAGATACAAATCAACCTTTGCTGCATTCAGATCAACCACAGCCATGACAGACAGTCTGTGCACTGAAGCATCCAGACTCTCATGCACCCAAACCAGTTTTAGAGCGTAACTCCTGCATGCCTCTTCACCTGCTGCTCTGCCTCCAGGTTGAGCTTGAATGGGTGCGATTTACCTTCCTCAACGACTTGTGGGGACCAGAGCTTCGTTTCAGGCCTGGAGAACACACAGGAACATGAGTATACTAATGAAATGTGTCACAAGAAGCAGTATGATCAAACATGGTTAGGGCTACACATGGCGTCTGGGCTGTAACCTGTATTTGTGTCATCCATACAAGGTCCAGGGTATGGATACAAGGCTTGGTTCAATGGGGAAAAACACATCCCAAAGCATCTACTTTGCACCAGCTACGCTCACAAGCAATTAGAAGATCGCTTTGATTTTTAAAGCTTTAACCGTTTAGTAGATGGAATAAAACGACTAGGATGCAATGTTTAACTGATATAATAAGTTAATGTACTAAAACTGAGGGGCATTGTTTTCCACATGAAAAACCCCAACCTCTCGTTCCTGACTGACGCTCACCGCTCTATCTTGAGGCAGATTTGGGACGTGGAGTCTTTAATCTTGTTCTGGGCCTCAGCGTGCGTCATGCCCTCCGTCGAGACTCCCTCGATAGCCAGGATGACGTCGCCAGGGCACAGGTTGACCAGAGATGCCTTACTGCCTGGTGTCACCTGGAAAACAAGGTGTTTTTGTTGTACTTTCACCAGAACATCTGAAGTGAATGAACAGACATTGACTAAGCAAACATATCATAATCATAATAAAATTAATAAAATGTATTCATTGCATTTCCAACGAAGGACATGCTACTGCTACTAATGATAATAATATTTTCTTGTATAGCACTCTATTCATTAATGAAATATATAGTATAAATATAATACAAATCAATACAATTAGATATAAGACAAGTAATGTCACGGTGGGGAGGCCGGGTTGCCGCTAGTGGGTGCCTGTCACAGTCAGAGGCGGTCTTTGCATAGAGGCGTGGCTAGGCAACTGCCTTGGGCCCCTCCCACTACAGCCCACTGTATGGGCCCCCTGATTAGCTGACTTATTTCTCGCATATTAATATTGATGGGCCCCATAGCAAAATTCGCCTTGAGCCCCCAAATTTCTAAGTCCGCCACTGGTCACAGTACACGCTGCTTCCCAACACACGCCCCTGAGCACCAAACTACTCCCTCTGTCCCAATCGCCACAGTACTGGCACCTGGCCCTTGTTATGTTGTGCACCTTTTTTAAACCCAGTGATGCACATTGTCCCGTTGGAAGCTCAAGCCTGGACCTCCTACCCTTGTCTGTACTGGTGGTGTCTGTTTGCTATTGTTTCGTGTTCTTTTCTGATGGAGAATAAAGATCACTCAATGCAACCATCGCCTTCGGTCGCCTCTGTTCCTGCGTTACAAGCAATGTAAAACAAAGAATTAAAAATAAAGAATAAAGTGCAATGCTAAATTTAGTCCAGGCTAATTAAAGCGGACTGGGACAGGTATCTTAACTATGCCTCCATCACTAGGTCACTAGGGAGGGAATTACAACCCAAGGGGGAAAAAACTGTCCGGACATTCTTAACTCGGGTAGAAAGGTACAGATTTCTGTCCTTAGCTCTAAGACCTCATTGTGGAAACGCACAAAAATATGGATTAGGGTCAGACCATATCTGTCAACAAACACAGATGTTTTGATGTTGACTGTATAGTTTATTATCTGTTGATACCGAATATACAGCTATCTGAGGACCTCCTCCAATGCTGACTATAAATAGTAGAGTGGATGTGTCAGAGAGGGGTTCGGTATCGCGTGGGTTTCGGCGGGATGGGTGTGTGGGGTGAGGGGTGAGGGGTGGGGGTGTGGGGGTGAGGGGTGAGTGTGTGGGGGTGAGGGGTGAGTGTGTGGGGGTGAGGGGTGTGTGTGTGGGGGTGAGTGTATGGGGGTGAGGGGTGGGGGTGAGGGGTGGGTGTGTGGGGGTGAGGGGTGTGTGTGTGGGGGTGAGGGCTGGGGGGTGTGAGGGGTGAGTGTGTGGGGGTGAGGGGTGTGTGTGTGGGGGTGAGGGCTGGGGGGTGTGAGGGGTGAGTGTGTGGGGGTGAGGGGTGTGTGTGTGGGGGTGAGGGGTGTGTGTGTGGGGGTGAGGGCTGGGGGGTGTGAGGGGTGAGTGTGTGGGGGTGAGGGGTGGGTGTGTGGGGGTGAGGGGTGTGTGTGTGGGGGTGAGGGGTGTGTGTGTGGGGGTGAGGGCTGGGGGGTGTGAGGGGTGAGTGTGTGGGGGTGAGGGGTGAGTGTGTGGGGGTGAGGGGTGTGTGTGTGGGGGTGAGGGCTGGGGGGTGTGAGGGATGAGTGTGTGGGGGTGAGGGGTGTGTGTGTGGGGGTGAGTGTGTGGGGGTGAGGGGTGTGTGTGTGGGGGTGAGGGCTGGGGGGGGTGTGAGGGGTGAGTGTGTGGGGGTGAGGGGTGGGTGTGTGGGGGTGAGGGGTGTGTGTGTGGGGGTGAGTGTGTGGGGGTGAGGGGTGTGTGTGTGGGGGTGAGGGCTGGGGGGGGGTGTGAGGGGTGAGTGTGTGGGGGTGAGGGGTGGGTGTGTGGGGGTGAGGGGTGTGTGTGTGGGGGTGAGGGCTGGGGGGTGTGAGGGGTGAGTGTGTGGGGGTGAGGGGTGAGTGTGTGGGGGTGAGGGGTGTGTGTGTGGGGGTGAGGGCTGGGGGGTGTGAGGGGTGAGTGTGTGGGGGTGAGGGGTGTGTGTGTGGGGGTGAGGGGTGTGTGTGTGGGGGTGAGTGTGTGGGGGTGAGGGGTGTGTGTGTGGGGGTGAGGGCTGGGGGGGGTGTGAGGGGTGAGTGTGTGGGGGTGAGGGGTGGGTGTGTGGGGGTGAGGGGTGTGTGTGTGGGTGTGAGGGGTGAGTGTGTGGGGGTGAGGGGTGGGTGTGTGGGGGTGAGGGGTGTGTGTGTGAGGGATCCAGCTTGGCCTATTGGCGGCACACTGATCTAAGCGCCGTGGCATTCGCTTTGCCATCCAAAGGTTCCGACTCGCTCTCGCACTCCTTCATTAGGAGAGCCTGACATCATCCCTCACTCCTCTCTTCCCTGACATCATCCCCCACTTCTCTCTTCCCTGACCAGGCTCATTTTCTGAGGTATTTACTCCCTGCGGACGTTTACCTCATCGGCTCGATGGCTCTGATGAAGCCGCCCTGGTAGAATTCCCCTTCACCACCAGAAATGTGAGTTTTGACCCGAATCTGGTAGATGTTTAAGATCACAGGTTTCCCCGTCACTAGTGACAGCACCGTAGAGATTTATGAGGTTTTATTTTGACCTCCTGACGTACTGGCGGATGATATTGACCGAAAATTGTAGCGTTTAAAGTTGCGTTCCCCGTGTTTCTCTGGGAATGTCTTGATTAGCCCTCATCTCCAGCATGTTGGCCAAAGCACAAACTACCCACCTGCCAACCTAGCCGCAGTACTGTGTGAGAACTGCGTTGACAAGCAGCAACTACAGCGTGTGAGGTGAAGTGAAGCCTGCACGCCTCTCCTGCACACACCTGCCGTCCCAGCGGTGCTTCAAGCAAAGACAATGAACATCGGATTGCTCCCGTGACACCATTCCCAGCAGATGCACAATGGGTTCTGTCCAGCGGAACTAAGGCTGTCTTTCTGAGACAAGAACAAGGCGCTACGAACGCCCCCGCGCGCGCGGACGGGCGCTAAACCTGCAGCAGCGACGCACGCGACGGGAGCTCGTTCTCAGGTGTGCACTGTGCAGCACCTGTTGTCCGTTTCGTGCTGCTCCGGTTTGCGGTCCTGACGACCAAAGCTAACCGCAGGAGTCCATCTACATCACAAACAATGTAGACGGAGTTGTGTGTCATATCTGACATTCCTGTAACTACATGCCTGAATGTGTGTATGACGCCTACACCTGAAAGATGTGCAGATATGGGCCTGCGGGGTGAAGATGTCAGGTAACCATGTCAGATTATTTCCGCAGAGCTTTGCACTTAAACCCAGACACCGAGTGCATCAGGCCTTTAATTGAGTAAATCTCTCTGATCTTGGATCAGGTCACTAGTACACGGGGCCAAAGCCGAGGGTTCCCGCCGCAGCTGAATTGCAACTCCATCCATCTGAATTACCGCATTTGCTTTGAAATCAGATCCACCTCTTAAGGGCGATGCGGGCAGAGTTAGCTCACGCTAAGATGGATGTTGCAGGAGAAACGTTAAACGAGAGTACTAACGAAACCACAGGGATTTGCTGTGGAAATGAGATCACCACTTCCAACCCAAGCAAACTGCTGTAGTCTCTAACCAGGCAGGACACCTTAGTGGAGTTTGTCATGACAGCATGTTCATGTTTTTTTTTTTTTTGCTCTATATATAGACCATAGAAAAGATGTCAGAGCGGAGATCTATATTTTCTTCACGTTATTGAAATAATGTCTGTGCTATTGTTACTTTAATTATCTGATCAAAGACCTGCAGAGACACTTCAGTGCAGACATTCAGTACACAATGAAAAAATCGACAGGGAGCTCTGTCTTTTTAAGCTAGTCTCCTCGAAAAGAGGCCTCGTTCAGTTTCCCTGTTTCTTTACATTTGTAAGACATTTGTAAGACCAGAAAGGACTTGAAGAGTAGTCACAGTTTTAAAGGTAAAGAAGCGTGAAGGATTTACTCTCAGTGCACAAGCTACTACATTTCAGCTGCCTTACATCAGAAATCTAAAGTCAGACTGTCCTGTACACAACCTTAAATGGCTTCCTGTTTTAGTATAGAGCTCCTGAATATTTAGCTCATTGATCTGATCATCGGTCTCCTGCTCACTCATGGTTAATTACACTTTTGTGCTACTGGGTTTTCCTTCTGTTAGCAGACGCTCCGGGTTAAGAGATCAACGGTGCGTCACTCAGCAACAGGTGTGGAGAACCCCTTTTAGCAACAGGTGTGGGGATCTATAGATACTGTGTGTGTGTGTGTGTGTGTGTGTGTGTGTGTGTGTGTGTGTGTGTGTGTGTGTGTGTGTGCGCGCGCGTGGGAGAGAGAGTGTCTGATGTGGGACTGTGATGACAGTCATTTCAGAATTTAAAGGGTGTTCTGTAGCCAAAATATTTAATCTCTCTGAAAATAAGGCCGATGGGGGAGGGGCCAGCTAAGAGAGGGGGAGGGGCCAGCTAAGAGAGCTGTCACTCAGTCCCATACTGTAGGGAAGAATTCCTCCTCGTTGTTTCTGCCCCTGCTCCAGATGACTGCTGTTAACACCAGGAATGTGTGCGCGGGTATGTGTGTGTGTGTGTGTGTGTGTGTGTGTGTGTGTGTGTGTGTGTGTGTGTGTGTGTGTGTGTAGTTGTGAGAATACCAGGCACTTAATGCAGTCGACCCAATTTGGGTGCCGTTGTAATACTGGCCTACAGTATATTTAGCACTGTGACGAGAGGTGAATTATCCATGTATTTTGCAAATGAATGAGTGAATGTGACACCTAGCAGCTATATGAGTAGAGCAGGCTAGTGTACACCAGAGTCGCAGTAAACATGGACCTGTCCGTTAGATATCAAAATAAATCATGCTGGTATTGAGATGTAGTGCAGTCTGGAAATGAAATCTCAGAAACACACATCTATTACCAAAGCAACCTCTGTAAACATCATATCACTACAGAAACATTACAGATAAGTGCTCTGTTATATATACAACACTACGTACTCATAGCAACATGTCCTCACCCAAACTATAAGTTATAGTTAAATAACCACAGATCCCTGACAGTGCTCTCAACTCAGATGTAAGACGTCCAGACCTTTGCCTTGTAATCTTCAGCTGGGATTCCTATGTGGCTTTTGGAAAGGATTCTTGTGGTTTTTAAGGCTGACCTATTGGCTTC
Organism: Brachyhypopomus gauderio; assembly: GCF_052324685.1. Classification (NCBI taxonomy): domain Eukaryota; kingdom Metazoa; phylum Chordata; class Actinopteri; order Gymnotiformes; family Hypopomidae; genus Brachyhypopomus; species Brachyhypopomus gauderio. The sequence goes on along the minus strand of NC_135221.1, from coordinate 5,777,617 downwards.
CCATGTCTTGGGCCAAGCTTCCCAGTACATCAAAGACTTCCTTATCTCCCAAAGCCTCCCCAACCCTGCTGAAACGTCTGGAACAACGGGCACCAGAGCAAAGCTGCTCACCACGGTCCCTCCGTCCCCTCTCTCACTCACCCTGGTGATGGTCAAGGGCTGCTTGAAGTCCGTGCCCCCAGCCAGGCGAAAGCCCCAGGGCCCCGGCCCCTGCAGCAGCACGTTCTGTGGCATGTCTCGTGTCCTCGGGATCTCCCGCTGCTCTGGCATGCGGGTCGCTCTCCTCTTTTATCCCAGCGCCTGGCGGGCAGCTGCACTACTGCGAGAATCAGCTGTCCCTCCTCCTGACCTGCCCCCCTTTGATTGGCAGCCAGCGCCTGTGTGTGTGTGTGTGTGTGTGTGTGTGTGTGTGTGTGTGTGTGTGTGTGTGTGTGTGAGTGTAGTCAGTGTGAGGAGGATGCCAGGATGCCCCACCTATCAGAGTGAGATCATGCAACAAACTGAAGATCTGAGGTAGTGCCCCACAACTCTCTCTCTCTTCTCTCATACACACACACACACACACACACACACACACACACACACACACACACACACACACACACACACACACACACACACACACACACAGGTCCCAGTATTCTTCCTCTCACCCTGTTCTCTGCCACTCAAGCCTGTCTGGTCTGGAGTTTCCTCCCCTCCATTGGCCAGGCACCTGTGCATATCTCCCCGAGTCATCACTTACCACGTCAAAGCTCGGAGACGAGTGAGACAATCGGGCTACTGAGGAGATCATGCGGTCGTAACAGCTCACCGTCACCAACTCGGTCTCAGCGAGCTCTGTGCTGTCAGTGACGGTGCGGCTGTTTCGAGCCCCTGAATTCCAGCCCATCACCGTGAAACATCTGCCACGTTTTGGTCCCGAGTGTGTCTGTTTTGGTGAGAGATGGGTTACCTGGACTGACAGGTGAGCTCCATGCCGCAGGGGAACGGTACTCAGGTAGCACTCGGTTCCTGAGTCCCGCTGTAGGCACACACCCGCGGGTCCTGCATACTCTGTGTGCTCGTTTGAGGTCCCACCCCCATTCCTCCACCCCCTCCATCCTAACCACCCCCACCCAATAAGCCCAAGCAGAACAGAGACGAGCTGTCCTTTTGCGTTCGAACAGTCTGAAGTATATACAGCCTCCCCCACTTTATGTAATATATCCACTTGTTTGCACAGATGCTATGAGGGTGTCTCCACACACGCTGCCTCTGGTGTCCTGGGTATCGTCTGTGGGGCTTAACACACCTGTCATTCCGTTCAGGCAGAGCTTTGCAGACTTGAACAGCTATTTGGTTCAGAACCAGGTTAAATAAAATAAGACATCGCTGGTGATATTTTGTAATAGAGAATAGAGTTTGGAACTATTGGAACTATTCTTACCAGTACATTTAAAACAGCAGCAGTCTGCCTTTCAGGGGCAGAGACGACTGAAAGAAAAGGGTCTGTTAAAGGCCAGATATAGGTCACAGGTCAACTTTGGCATGCGCGTTCCTTCCGTGACCACGCCGGGCTAGTGTCTACGGCCTTCGCGAGAACAGAAGCTCTGTCCTCAACCACGTCTCCTGAGAGACCAGGACCCAAAGCCTTCGGTCCCCTGACGGAGCCGTGGACGTTTCTGTGGATTCTCCCTCGGCAAGAGAAACCCCAGCCTGCTCTTCTCTGACCTTCTGTTTATTATGTTGCCATGGCGGGGAGCGGGGCAACTCTAGGACGTCGCGTGGCTGTTTTTAGCCAGGGGTGATAGGAGAGATCGAGCAGCCCCAGAGCACAACTCAGCCTGCCAGTGCTGTCCATATAAAAAGGTGATATGCCAAACTCTTAACACTAAACCAAACCTAAAACCCGACCTAGGGCTCGGACCTAAAACTGAGCTCTGCCTGTTCTGAAAGAGGTTCTGTTTACCTGCCAGCCTCATTCTAGTTCTAGTGTACTCTGAACTGTTGTAGGTTCCTAGCCTTGGCCAACTGACCAGGCGCTGGTCCGGTCTGCTGCTGTTACTGGTTGATCCAGAACAGCCAGACAGCTGCACACACATCCTGGCAACCCAGAGTCTGATAAGTCTGATCAAAGGCATTAGTAAAGCGCGCGCCGTAGAGCTGGAGCCGGAACTGAAGACATCCCACTGAGAGCACATCAGATCAGATGCGGTTTATTAATGTATAGTGGCAAAGAGACAAAAAAGAAAGAAAGAACAGAGGTAAACATTGGCCTCGGTGTTAATAGGGTTGCTTTTACTGTTGCTACGATATGTTTTCCCTGTGGAGTTCCACATATACTGTACACAGATGGGAAGCAGCTAGAGGAAGCAGTTTATATTGCAAAGTATATCCTCAGTATCTATGGTGTCAGATACGTAATTCTCAGTAGGGGAGCCTTAATTAAGGAGTCCATATCTTGCTCTGTTGTTGATTGGAGCTTTAGACACCACCTGATTATCATAGAATAACCTGTGCAGAACCACAATCAGTGTTGTGATTGGACGAGGGTACATTTAGCATACAGGATATCATTCGTACAATCACATTTGGTTGGTCTTTGACAGGTCGGATTTATTTGTGAATGGCACTTTCATAGTATTAGGAGAGGAAACAGCTGTGGAGGTGTGTGAATGCTACACTGGGTCAAAATATGATCACACCGTACATGTGGAAAACACTACAGTGACCCCAGAATCCAGTAAAACCCTATCTGAATAAAAACGTAGTGTACTCTAACCACATAATCACACAAGACCCTCCCACGTTTTACAGGTAATCTAGACATTCCGCACTTGATTATCAGAACAGCTTCGGCGAAGGGTTACATTAACACTCAATACTACATGTACTTTAAATTGCATAAAGGATATTTGGTAAAATGACCCAGACGGTGCGCCCCGTAAGCGGAGTTAGCCCTCCGGCTATGATGCTGAGGGACGGAAGACTCTATGTAACTAGTTCAAATGAGCAAAGCCGGCTCCCACGTAAATACGCCCACAAACTCGAATCACCAGGTGATTACAGTATCATACGAGGCCACTGAGTACAGACCCAGTCCTCTGGTTCGGTGTGGTTGGTAGCTCAGAACGGTAGCTCCACTTCCATTCTGGCACGAGTCACCGAATACATCTCGAGACGTGCACGGGTCTCAAGAAGATTCCATAAGACAGCCGTGGTATTAACTGTTATTAATGAAGTTATTGACACCGTGTAGTAGATCAAACAGCATAACAATACAGAGGAATCAGCAAAAGACCATGAGGTATTATTTTGTTATAATACTAATAACACTTGTCACAATATTGCAGATGCTTGTGGTTGATTTCTGCTACACTGTGTGGAATCAAAACTGCTCGTTATTTAGAAAAAATCTAATTCTGCATATTTTAATTGGACAAACGAACATGTTAACTAACAAGGTTTGGGTGAGGTGGGCACCTAATTCTAGTGCAATAAAAATGAACAGAATATATTATGTATATGATCCTGAATTTAACATTTCTGAGCCATTGTTGAATCAATATAATTTTTGAAAGTACACTTCTTTCAAATTAAAATTCTCTCAAATTAAAACCATACATACATAAGGATACATATCACATACAAGACATAAAGACTTGTGTTTCTCTTGCTGGCTTATAAATAAGAGAATACAGTGTGCAAGACCATACAGCATACAATATTAGTCTAGGCAGTAGACATTATTGTGGTTCAATTCATTGATAATTTTATGCATGAAACCCAGTTATCCTCCAAAATGGATGTTAAGGTGTATTGCATTTTTATAAAATATTACTTCTTTTGACTTAAAAATATCATAAACATTTTAGTCTGTAAAATCCTTCAGATGCTTATAGGAATGTCTGGAGGGACAGAAAATGAAACCATACCAAATCCGTCAAGGCTGATTCTGAACGGGGCACTATGAGGAAGATCAAGCCATAAGCAGCATCGTCATCATCAGGAACTGTCCTACTCTGCATGACACTGCAATACTGTTAGATCTAGATTAAGTCTAGATTAGATCAGGCATTCTAATCTGAACTCAGGTCCAGGTTAGCAGGGGCACATGCTTGTTCAGAGAAATGACAATATTCCTAGACTACTGCTTCTAACCTTCCAATTTACCCCAAACAAAGACAAAAATATATATAAATGCCTCTTAATAAATAAAACGATAAACAGGGCACTTGGTTGCTTCTTCAAATTGAAATTCATCAGCTGTACTAAAAGTCACAGGTTTTATTGAATGACAAAAGAAGTAAAAAATAAAAAAAACTGGCAACAAAAAAAAGCCCCCATGTGTTTCTGCTGCTGTGTCCCATGTATGTGATCACTTCAGAGTACGAGTGCGTTAACAAACGAGTGCACTCGGTAATCCATTCCAAGGCCAGCTTCCAAGAAACATGCAGCATTGTGTTTATGAGACTGTTAGGAAGGGTGTGCTTCTGCTGGCCACTAGGGGGCGCTGTCTCTGTGTGTGTCTTCAGAAAAGCACGGTTCTATTTAGAGCCGCTTCACGTAGTTCCCGGGGAAGGTTCCGAAAAACTTGCTCCGCCTGGATGTTCCTGAATACATTAAGACAATATACGAGTTTTCAGAAAATGACATTTGTTCAGTGGGTCTGGAAGGCTTATGCATTATTAAATTTCATTCAGGTCTTATGTACTATTTGGTTTTATATAAGTGCTAATGGGAAATGCACAAAAGGGCAGACTAAAACTTAGTCTCACAGAACACTACTCGGTCAACAGTGCCACCTAGTGGTGGAGTGGGTGGACTTACCGACAAACCAACCATCATCACATTTCTCCATCACGTCTACGATATCTCCTTCCTTCAGCTCTAGCTCATCCTCATTACGGGGCATGTAATTATACACAGACTGAAAGCTGAGAGAACATACAATGTTACTACACTGTGATAAAACACAGGACAGCAACATAAAGATATTTCAGTAGTGCGCAAAGCACAACGTTAGTAGTTCCAGCAGAACACGACTGAAGTGCAGACGTGAGCTGGTGGTTATTAGTATTTGTACGGTGTGATTAGACACTCACGGTTCGCCACCACCTTGAGAGGAATCTTGCGCGTAAGCTGGCCGCTGAGACAGGAGAAAGAAAAACACAGACGTGATATATAAACGTCTCACTCCACTGAGCTACGTCTCAAAGTACCGTCAACGCTCTGCCACAGACCAGGCCCGGATCAAACGTGCTGATCCACCAGACCTTCCGTCTCCTGTCCGTACGGCAAACGATGGACAAAGTGGGAGGAACTGTGGAGAAGGACTGAAAGTTGACATACAAATGAAAGCGAGGCTTGCCAGGGGCCCGGAACCGCCCGGAACCGCCCGGAACCGTTTCTAAGCCCACAACCAGACTGGGCGGAAACATGTGTTGGTGTTCCTAGCCAGCTCTACATTGTCTGATTGAAGGACTTTGAAGCAGTTCAGAAATGGGCCGATTATCCTGAGAAAGGAAGACTTTCTAACCCATCTCACCACGCTCTCAAAGAGGAGAGCGACCCGCACGCCAGAGCAGCGGGAGACCCCGAGGACAGGAGACATGCCACAGAACGTGCTGCTGCAGGTGCCGGGGCCGCTCATCTAACCCAGGAGAGTTTAAGCTGTGTGCACAGGAAAAACCACTGGATATCCCCACGAGCAATCCAGACAGCCTGATCACTCACGATCACTCCAGATCACTCCCGATCACTCCCGATCACTCCTCACGGGAGCAAAAGAGCATCTCGTCTACCCGGCCGGGGCGGGATTCATGCACTGGACACATCCGGGTCACAACCTTGCACGGATACATCTAGGTCACAACCTGGCATACCACAGAAGCGCCGTTCCTGGACCCAAATTGCCAGACAGATGCTCGTGTGACAAAGCTCACATGCATGCACACACGCACAAACACGCACACGTGCAGCACACGTAACGCACTCCTAATTCCTTACAACACAACAAAGTATATTTTTGCAGCCTCACAATGCATGAATGCACAAAGGCGAAGACAGTGATTAAAGCTGCCCCTCTGTCACAGAGACATTAATTAGTACACTAACATTATGGACGCTAGTGACATTAGTGACGTGATGTACACTTAACAGCCCTTATCAAGCCTGAGTGCAACATTCAATAACAGCGTCCATCATTTAAAAGGTTAGTCTCTATGTTTGTCCATTTAATGCAAGTGCCATGCTGAATGCATGTTTTATAGTTAACATCTATATTGTCTGATCTGACCAGTCCTAGAGTAGGTTCGTGCATTAACTTTGATAAGCGTCCAAACAATATTCCTCCACTTCCTGGAGTCACACGAGGTGCACGTGATCCCGTACCCTGTGAGATGGCGACTGGTTTTGCCCTCTAACAGGCGATCCGCAGGACCTTCGAGACATCACGGGACTACGGGGGGGCTTACCAACAACCAACACCTCACGCCTCAACACTGGCTGCAAGAACCGGAAGAGGAAGAAGTTTCCATCAGGACTGCAATCAACCTCATGTTCACACACACACAGAGAAACGCGGCGACAATCGCACTGGTTAACAGAGCATCAATCCTGCAATATATGTCCTTAAGAAGAAGTGTCAGTATCATGCAGCGTTATAGCTGAGAAACAGCGATGATTCTGCCAGTGGTGTAGGGAGACACAGTACAGTTACTGTGGTCATACATGCAGGGGATGAAATATTCTTAACCCATTTACTCATTATGTGGCCAGCTGTCCTGTCCTGACCTTTAAGGTCACCATGACCCATGAGTTTTGATGCCGGGGCCACAGTTGTAAGGGGCCGCGCTTGTTATTCTAATAGATGGACACTGAGGCAAGCCGGATTAAGAATGGGACAAATAAGTGTTAAAACAACAAAGTCACAAACTGTGAAACTGACTAGCGGCTGAGCGTAACCTCACACGACATTGGATCTGGGACACACAGTTCCATTATGTTGCATTCGCAATATGTCATTATACCGAGTAGCTACAGATGCAGTGGGTTTAATTGGGATTTGTTAGTGTCTGCACCACGGACACAGAACAAGTGGGTGTGTTGGGGCGGATGTCACAGTCGGGCACCTTCTCTTTACCTTCACCTTGGAGCGTAGGTGCTTGGAGGTGGGTGGAGGGGAGTGGGACCCCCCAGGCGGTGGGGGGGTGGAGCGTGAGGGAGGGGAAGAGCATTTGGGCGAGGTGGAAGACACGGAGGTCGGAGGTGCCTGGGAGAGGGGGGGCAAGGTGCGCACTGTGGCACTCTGGGTAACTCCAGCCTGCTAAAATGAAGAGATGAGAACTGAAGGCCCAGGGCTCATGTTATGATGGGAGACACTCAAGGTCACTCAAGGTCAGCATCCCTCAATTTATACGTGATATACAAGCGATTTAAAGCCAAATCAATCTGAGCAGTGCACAGGTTCGTGTAAGCGCTTCAAATTAGTCAGGAGTACTTTCTGTTATTATTAGTACAGACACATGAACCAGATGAGATAATCGAACCAAACGCTACCTCCAGTTCTGACACCTCACTATGGACTGGCCTCAACGGAGTAAAGGTATTTGATGATTGGGTGTCTGAATAAGCCCTGGTGGTTTCACTCAGGTCCTCCTCTATGAATAGTTTTGGTAGCTCCTCCATCACGATTGGTGCCTGCCTATAAAAACCTGCTTCTTCCACAGCCGGGCTCTTTGATTGGATGGCTCGAATGATGGACACAAGCTCTTCACACACATCCTCCTCGGGTTCTCTGGAGGGCAGGGTGAAGGTACGGGACGCGGGGCTTTCGTGGGGCTCGTACACAGTCAGGTCGACGGGACTGCAGGACGTGGGCGTCTCTGAATTGTCAGAGTCACCGCTGCCTCTGTCGGCTAAGAAGTGCAGCTCTTTCTCCAGTGTAGCTGAGGGCTTGCAGCTGTACAGCAGCTCAGCGGCGCTCTTGTGTTTGGGGCTGATGTCGAAGGTGGGGGAGACGGGAGAAGGGGTGAAGGAGGCGGAGGTGAGGTAGGGCTGGGGCGAGGGGCTGGGCTCCGGGGATGTGTAGGAGCCAATGGGAATAAAGTGGCCCTCTTTGACTGTCGGGATGTGAGGGCGGGGCGAGAAGACCGGAGAGTGACCGCCCGGTCCGGTGGGGGCAGGGTAGGGCGGGGGCGGGGCCGGCGGGTCTGACGCCATGCAGTTAGGCGGGAAGTTGGAGGGTAATGGAGGAGGCGTGGGGGCGGGCGTGCCCGAGGGCGACATGCCCAGCGTGAGGGCGAGCCACTCGCCCGTCACCGCCTGCAGGTGGGCAGCTCTCTGGGGGTTGGGCGAGAGCGACACCTGGTGGCGGGGTGCGGCAGAGCTGGGCGTGGGGCGTGCACACGGTGGCTTAGGGAAAAGGGAGAGAAAGGTGAAGGTACAGACTGCAAAAAGAAGACAGAAAGAGCTCAATGATAAAGTGGAGAAAATGACAGCTATGTCCCTCCATTCTGGCACAAAATCACAGTAACACACCGACACCACTAATATCCCAAGCCAAAATGAACACAGTCCTTTTGTAGCACAGCTGCATTACACACACAGATAACCACAGTCAGAAAAAAAGTAAATTAAGAGGCTTATTCAAGTGCCACAGTTTCTAGTTCACTGTGAGAATTCTGTTGCTGCTATATATAGCTCATAATGTACTACATGGCTTTTGAAATCATGGGCTAAAACCTTGTGACATTTTGATTATAGTGGTAAGGGCTTCTGAGGCAGAGAGGTTTAATGCTTTAAATTAGTTTTGAAAAGAAATTCCTGCAAATGAAAGAAGCAGTTGGCCAGGAGAAGCTCATTTGTAATTGTCAGACAGTGTTGCACACTAAGGTCTGCATTTAATAAGTTGCACACTTAAGAGTCTGCAGCTAATTGTACCATCTGTGCATTAAATTATAGTTCAGAAAATAGCCATAAAATGGTGGACCACATTTTCCTGTCCTCATTGATAAGTTTATTGTCCGCATTTATAAGCTTCAATAAAAACAATTACTATACATTTTACACTGATTAAGAGACGCCACTCCAAGTCTTGGTCAGAGTAAACATCATTATTTTAAAACTTATATTTGTAGTCTAAATTAAGCTAAATTATATATTTTCAGATTTGTCTCAAGGGCACTATTGTGTGTATAATTATTATGACATTAAGGAAGTTTAAGAATCTACTGGGTGACATCATAACCTTCAAATGATGACATCACCTTCAAGTCTGGCAGTTGAAGGACAGTGAGGTCAGTGAGGTCTGACTAGCACCAGACCCAGCAGCCATGATGTCAGACACCACCTGTCTTCCGTGGTGACCCTAAGCTCCCGACAGTCACGGCAGGGTGGCTAATCTGAGATAGGCCCGCCCCAAACTCAGCCCATATGAGCGGGGGAACAAGCCTCCTGAGATGTGTTCTATGGATTTACAAATCGACTTATTCTGAGCTAATGCACAGTTCCTGAATGCATGATCATATACGATTTTCACAGGTCTGTATAAAAGCCACTGGTCTGCGTAAAGCATGCGATGGAGCACGTTGGTGAATGAGACTGGTGAAGAAGACGTACCCCGCCGTGAACCCGGCCGCTGGAGGAGTTTTGGGGCAGGGGGGGTTCCGGAGGCTGGCCAGGGCTTCTTGCGGGGAATTTCTTGATGATATCCACGTAGGACACTGGAAAGATGCCCTGCTTCTTTGTGTCTGGGATCCTCCCCTCGAACCAGTTCTGGTCCACCTGACGTAGCAGAACCACACGTTCGCCCTGGAGGAGATCAGTACCAGGGGCATGACACATCGTGCTCGATTCTGCACCCGCGGAGCCATACCGACAGAAACGCTCATGGCAGAGTAGTCAGATATTCATTGTATTGAGTATTTGGATGACACTTTGGAGATTTAGGAGAGAAATGTGGTTTAGTTGGTGCGTGTTGGCCAAGCAGGGAGGGAAGCTTGCCTTCCTTAATGAAAGCTCCACGCTGGTGTCGGCACTGAAGTTGTAACGAGCCACGGCCTCACCGATCTCCCTGCACTGCACGGGCGGCGGTGGCCGAACTGGCTGGTGTCTCTCAGTCGGAGGCAATTTCTGACAACAGGGAAGAGCAACCAAAACACACGATTTGGGCATAATCGATATTACCAACACAACATGGAAAACAAAAAAACAGAATTTTTCAGAATTTGTTTTTTTTTTATTTGCTCATGTTATATATGAAACAAATGTCACAAACCTCCACATACGAGATGGGGAAGATGCCCACTTTGCCATGGTGATCTCCTTCATACCAGTTATTATCTATCTTCCGGGTGATGTACACAGTATCCCCTTTCTTGAATGACAGTTCCCTGTGTAAGCAATTTGGAGGGGGACAGTCTTATTTTAGGCTAGTAGGTCTATTGCATCATACATAATAAGTGATGTCAGTTCATATATATATATATGTGTGTGTGTGTGTGTGTGTGTGTGTGTGTGTGTGTGTACACATATATATTACCCTCCCCTGCATCCATGGTCCTTTCTTAGCATCTCTGTCATCCTGTCATGTGTTTTATTTACCTCCTGATTTTGTGCTGTTTTGTTTTCACTCTGTTAGACACGCCCCTTGTTTAGTTCTTTCGTCATCGCTGATTCCATCTGTTCCTTGTTTCTCCCTTGGTCTATTTAAAACCAGTGTTTCCCTGAGGCAGAGTTGCCAGGCTCGCGGTTTTCACGCCAAATTGGGCTTGTTTGAAAATCCAGCCGCAGGTAAAAATTCTGGGGTTGCGGGGTGCGGTTTTTTGGGCTACTTTTGAGTTGGGCTACCGCGGGAATTACAAGTCAACACTAAGAGTCGATTGCAATATAATACTCAATTTGTCTGCATTTTACACTAGACACATCCCCCCCCGGTCGACAAATTATACTCGCCACCCCCCCACCCATCAACAACTTTGGGCTTTGGGCTAGTTTAGGCTTCTGAAGGGCGGGTTTTACACTGACTTTGTGCGGGATATTTTTGTAGGACCTGGCAACCCTGCCCTGAGGTTACAGCTGGTTCTTGTACGTGGCTCCGGTTTGTCCTTGCCTGTTGTTCTAGCCTCGCATATGTTGTGCTAGCCTGTTGTTCTAGCCCCGCATATGTTGTGCTAGCCTGTTGTTCTAGCCCCGCATATGTTTCTGCTAGCCTGTTGTTCTAGCCCCGCATATGTTTCTGCTAGCCTGTTGTTCTAGCCCCGCATATGTTTCTGCTAGCCTGTTGTTCTAGCCCCGTGTATGTAGTGCTAGCCTGTTGTTCTAGCCCCGCATATGTTTCTGCTAGCCTGTTGTTCTAGCCCCGTGTATGTAGTGCTAGCCTGTAGTTCGAGCCCCACGTATGTTGTGCTAGCCTGTTGTTCTAGCCCCGTGTATGTAGTGCTAGCCTGTTGTTCTAGCCCCACGTATGTTGTGCTAGCCTGTTTTTCTAGCCCCGCGTATGCTGTACTGGCCTGTGTTGCGTGGTTTGACTGTTTCTTTCGTCATGTATTCTCATTTCAAATACAGATCTGTTCATATTGGCTGTATGACCTTGGACCTTCTTAACAACCCTGATTTTGGTCATTCATGTTCTTCTCAGCACTTGCACCCGCCTTGCTATTGATCTCCGTTACGGCTTTAAACTCAATTATTTGTTACATGTATTTATTTTTAATATCAAAAGATAGCATTATCTTAACAGCATTAAGCATTTTACTAAAACATAATGCTTGATATATTTAAAATCATATCAAATACATAAATACATAGAATTACAAGCATTATCTTACTTAGCTGTCAGGGCCTTGAAGTCATATATTGCTCTAGCTGGCAGTCTCTGTAGGACAGACAAAGTGTAGTAAGATGTGGCAGGTGAAATAGGTATGTAGCAGGAGCAACAACAGACCACTTATGCTATTTTCTTTGAACATACTACAGAGCGAAGCGGTTGATCCACTCACCTCCCTCACTTCAGGTGTGTGCTTCCTGCTCTGCGGAGTGTGCCGTCCTACATCAGGTAAGGAATAACTTCGGTACGGGTCTTGATCTACAGGGGAGAAACAAGCAGACTGAGAGACGTCGGGTTGGTGCAGACAGAAGATTCCCTGCTGTCACATGCGGGAGGTATGGAATGTCATGACGCGTTTATTCACAGCAATGAAGCGGGCAAAAAGACAAAATAAATAAAAATCAAACAATACAAAGTAGAAGAAAATCCATTAATACACAAACCAAAGGAGATTTAATATGCACACAGAGCTAAGCCCGATCTTCCTACATGTTAGCATCTCTGCAATCTCTTTATGTGCCACAGGTTATCTCAAGGAGCTGCTTTATACGCAGGCACTGTAAACAGATCCTTTACATAGAACAAATTATAGTTATACTGGAACCCCACATGGTGAGGATTCTCCAGTGCCAAATGCCGACAAGCCTCTTTGCTCAAGAGAATTGTCATTTAAAAGCAAATGGGCCTTCAATCGTCAACAAATGCCCATAGGGTTTATTTAAAGATCATTAAAACGGAAAACTGTGCCCAGTGCCAATGTAAATAAGAGATATACTCCAACATGCCATAAGGCATTAGGACCAATCACAGGTTTCTTACCCAGTGACAGGAGAGCATACGGTGTTCAGATTCATAAGGGGCGACAATCCCAAACCTGTTTTTAGATTGTGAACTTCAGCTGCTCAAGTCATCTGTTCACAGCTATTTCTGTGACCAGGAAGTTGCAAAGTTCCGCCTCTTTTAGGGACAGCCCACAAGCAGCATGTCCGGTCGTAAAGTTTTTTTTTTTTAAGTCAAACACTGAAATTATATATATATATATATATATATATATATATATATATATATATATATATATATATATATATATATATATATATATATATATAATGATATAATGTATATAATGAAATAGTACAAAATGCAGCAAGAGCCAATGGGATGAAATGATAACAGAATGATATGGGGGTGCAACATGCTAACATGCTTCATTGGTGCTCTTTTGAAAGGAGGGACAAATTCGCCCTCTACTTAAGCGCACTGACAAACACAGGTGGAGCACGGTGGTGATGGGCGGAGGGCATGGAGGCCGGTTGGAGAAACAAAACACGGCAGGGGACTGGGACACTGGAGCGGGGAGTCCACCTTGACAGCAGTGCTGAGAGTCATGGTCACTGCGGCCACTGCCGGTTCCCATGTGACAGCACGAGGCCAGGCGGGAGTGGTCCTGGTGGGGAGAGTCCTGGGTGTAAACGCCATCGGGCCGGAGGTGGTCCGGGCAGAGGGCCCGTCGCCAGTCGTCCCTCTCGGGGATGTCGGGAAGAAGCTCCGCCAGCAGCCTCCGGAGAATGCTGTTGTCAGGCAGGCTGCTACGGCGCTTCTCGGCACGGATACGCTCGTAGATGTCCTTGAGGACGGAGTCCAGGGCTTCATAAGTGCAGCTCCGGGGCTTTGGCACACGGCCGTGACCCGAGGGGCGGGATTTCTTCCTGCGGAACGGCACCGGGCTGACCAGGAAGGCGAGCTTGCCGAGGCCCGTCTCGGAGTCCTCCGGGTGGAGCTGCTGCCGTCGCTCTTGCTTGGACTTCTCATGCCGTACCATGGTGGTGAAACGTGTGTAGGAGGCTGGACACCTGCCTTTGCAGGAGCTCACCAGCTGCTTGGGGTAGCGATAGGTGCCTCCACAGAAGCTCTCGGAGGAAGCGAAGGAGCAGTGGTCGAAGTCACTCTCGCTGCACGACCCGTCAACCTGGACGAAGTCACTGAGGTCGGACGCCACCGCGTCGTGGTCGCTGTCCGAGCAGTCCTGCTGGACGGCGGAGTGTCGCAGGTGCTCGCTGGTGACATGGATGTGAACCGGCACATCCACATGGATTTTGGGGTACTGAGGCCGACCCTCGGGTGGGTTCCTGGCTGGTGGTTCATCATCCAGCAAAGATTCCACAGAGTAACTCCGATTTGGGCTGCTGTTCCTCCTGACAGGGGTCCTGGGTTCACATTCACTCCCAAGGTTTGGCATCGATTTGGATTTCTGGATGAGACTCTCAAACTGTGTGATCCGGTTGGGCACCATGTCTAGTGGGACCTCATTGCCGCAGCCATTGGCGGCCATCTGACGGTACTTGTGCTGCTCGCTCTCGTACTTGCGGATCCGGGCTCTGACGGAGTAGACCACATCTGAATTGATCAGCTCTTGCCGGTTGATATGGTGCATCTTCTTGTAGAGCGTGAGGAAGCCCGGTGCGTCGTGAGCCGAGCGGAGTTTGCAGTACTCGTTGGGATCCTGTGTACCATGACTGCTGCTGTGCAGAGTTTCTTCTGTGTCTCCATTCTGCACCAGAAAGCCAGAACTTTCACAGCGATTCCCTTCTTCTATACCTTTTCCCTGGTCCTCCGACAGGAGATCATCACAGCTCCATGATTTCAGCTTAGGAGAGGCCACCTCTGGGCGGTTCCAGCAGACGACAGGGGGATCAATCTGCCAGCCATTCCTTAGGGCCTCTGAGCCAGATGGGATGAGCGCGTCCTCATCTTGGTCATTGTTCGAATATGTGGCTACTGTCTGATGTGAGGGATCATGGTTCAGACTTCTACCATTTAAATATACTGAGTGTATTGTACTAATATCCCCACCTTAGACATCCACCATGAGCAGCATAACAGGAGAGAGACATAAGACGTTAATGTGAAATCAGACTTTGGCCAAGAAAACTGAATCCTGAATTTTGTTACATTCCGGGGTAAAACTGAAAAGGATAGACTTCCTTCCTCATCGACAACCCCATTCTTAAATCCATCAGAAACAATTAAACGAACATGACTTATGCATGCACAAGAAGTGCTCGCTTAAAGAATATGCCCATGCGCAAAGCCGAGCCGAAATGACAGCTAATGACTTTTGCTTGGGCGCATTTCCAGTGAAAAACTATTGCAGTGAACCTCTGCCACTAACGCCCACCTTTGGACCCGGATAGGTAGGGCAAGGAGCAGGGAGAAGTGTTGAGGGGTTTCCTCTGGGTGCCGCCTCTCCTGGGTGCCTCGGGCACGTGGCCGACGGGAGGCTCGGGTGCTCTCCCAGCGCTTGAGGGAGAACACAGACTGCTCCGGGGTCTGGGCTGGGTGGTCACAGGCTCCGACTTCCGCCTTGTCCTGGTATCGCTGGCCGAACTTGGAGAGGCAGGAGGAAGAGGACCAAAAGGCACGTGTTAAAATGCGAACCGTGGCTACACACAAGAGTAAACTGAATTGATCTTTTTAGAGTTGATTTGGGGGATGAATCAGAATCAGCCACTTCTGACTTTATTTACTTATTATTATTTATTTACTGGTGCACATATAAAGAACTCTGCTGCCTTCAGTTATTTTTCTGATTGTAAAACAATGCCTGTTATAAAACATAGGTTATAGAATTCTGACACGAAGTGGGTCAGAGAGGAGGGTCAGAGGTCAGACTGATTGATGTCCACCTGACACTGCACAGGGACAAGACTTTTTCAGCTGTCCCATCCTTCACCTCTCTCTGTAGCCATGCAGAGACTAAATGCTCCACACCAGAAAATTATCCAAGGAATCAGAAAATAAGCAACAGACATGGAGTTGTAATACGGGACACGCTAACGATCTCTTATCTTAAAGCAAGACTAAAAATGGCTTTTGTAGAGCAGAGGAGGAAGTTTGCTTACCTCAGTGACCGCTCGAGGCTTCTGTCAGACGGCTGATAAAAAGAGGTCTGAAACACAGAACACAGAAGTGTAACATGACTCCATTGACTGCGCACTCCGGCAGGACATTCCAGACACAACTGAGTAGAGTTGACGAGGTTGTTCCCAGCATGCCGTGCCTCAACACGGGTACGGATCCAGGAAATCCTTTGAGCCGGTGCCATGCCACGGAGGGTTCCCCCTTAAACAAGAGAAAAGCTCAGCCTCTTCCAGAGCAGTCTGACTTGATGGGTTACTTACAAGCATTTCAATGTCAAACAAAGCAGGGAACTCCTTGTACACGAGGCTGAGGTAGATCATCTTTTTCCCTCCTGCTGAAGCCCTGACGAGACTCAAGCGGAATAGTTATCCCAAGCAGCAAAGACATCCACCCCCCCCCCCTCCTTTTTTTTTTACAGTCTTTAAAAGTAGCATCTGCATGGTGCCAGGAATGTCCGCTTGCTGGGACACATTTGTGGACAGGCAGCATGAATATGGGCCTAAGTGACAGTTATGTGGCAAGCAATCGTTTAACTGGGGCAGCAAAGTCCCCGTGACAATTTTAAGCAGCTCTCGGTATGGTCTCACAGCAGTGCCCTGAACATAACTCCAATTATGAACGTCCACTATCTCTTCCAGCAATGGAGCTGTATCCATCACTGACATACCACATGCGTGCTACACCTTCTGGCCATTCAGTTTCATAGTTGATGGTATTCTGAATAACTGTAAGTCATAAAGGCAGAGGGTTATGAATTTAAGGGCAGAAAAGTTGCCCTGACTTATGCAGTATATGGAAATGTCAGTCACAGTATGAAGCAACCTGATGTCAAGCATCACATTAATGAAGAACACTGTTATCTGTCAAAAATGTATGTAGGATAATTTCACTTGCACAGGAAAAAAATCTGAGACAGAACTTTATATAATAGTGCAGGAAGCAAGTGCAGGGAACTTTGGCTTAGTGCAACTACTTCATGAACTGTCAGCTTGTACTTTTACAGTTAAATCGAACTAGCATATCAAATCAGGGGCCATATTCAGTAACGAATCATTCAGATCTCAGTTATGATGTACCAAGTGTGCTCTCATTGGTCCTGCTAAAACTGAGAGATGGTTTGGATGATCAATAGTGAGTAATCATAAATGAGCCAAGTAGGAAAATTGGGTAATTTTTTTGTTTTACTGCTCACTTTCTCTCAGTTTGAGCCCTCACACCCCAGCAAGCCCCTCCCCACTTGTTACCTCAGGGTGGAATCGGAGCGCACTCTCTGGATCATAATCCAGGCGTTTTTTAGGAGGCTTGGCCCACAGGAGGAGAAGAGAGCAGGAGGAGGGGTTGCCATGGCAGAGCCATGGGAACGATGGAAGAAAAAGGAAGTGGTGGTTACCCGGCAGCAGCAGGAGACATAGGACATGCAACCAGAAACTAGCGCCACACCCACACGACTAGCGCCACTCCCACATGACTAGTGCCACACCCACACGACTAGCGCCACACCCACACGACTAGCACCACTCCCACATGACTAGTGCCAAACCCACACGACTAGCGCCACTCCCACACAATTAGCACCACTCCCACATGACTAGCACCACTCCCACACGACTAGCGCCACACCCACACTACTAGCGCCACATCCACACGACTAGCGCCACTCCCACATGACTAGCGCCACACCCACACGATTAGTGCCACTCCCACATGACTAGTGCCACTCCCACACGACTAGCGCCACACCCACACGACTAGAGCCACACCCACTCGACTAGCGCCATTACCACAGGACTAGCACTACTCCCACACAACTAGCACCACACCCACACGACTAGAGCCACACTCACATGACTAGAGCCACACCCACACGACTAGCGCCACACCCACACGACTAGAGCCACACCCACACGACTAGCGCCACACCCACACGACTAGCGCCACTCCCACACGACTAGCGCCACACCCACAAGACTAGCGCCACACCCACACGACTAGTGCCACCCTGCACTACAGCATCATTACAACCTCCACATAGTTAGAATGAACACGACTAGAGCCACTCCCACATGACTAGAGCCACACCCACACGACTACTGCCACACCCACACGACTAGCGCAACTCCCACACGACTAGCACCACTCCCACATGACTAGTGCCACACCCACACGACTAGCGCCACTCCCACACAATTAGCACCACTCCCACATGACTAGCACCACTCCCACACGACTAGCGCCACACCCACACTACTAGCGCCACATCCACACGACTAGCGCCACTCCCACATGACTAGCGCCACACCCACACGATTAGTGCCACTCCCACATGACTAGTGCCACTCCCACACGACTAGCGCCACACCCACACGACTAGAGCCACACCCACTCGACTAGCGCCATTACCACAGGACTAGCACCACTCCCACACAACTAGCACCACACCCACACGACTAGAGCCACACTCACATGACTAGAGCCACACCCACACGACTAGCGCCACACCCACACGACTAGAGCCACACCCACACGACTAGCGCCACACCCACACGACTAGCGCCACTCCCACACGACTAGCGCCACACCCACAAGACTAGCGCCACACCCACACGACTAGTGCCACCCTGCACTACAGCATCATTACAACCTCCACATAGTTAGAATGAACACGACTAGAGCCACTCCCACATGACTAGAGCCACACCCACACGACTACTGCCACACCCACACGACTAGCGCAACTCCCACATGACTAGCGCCACACCCACATGACTAGCACCACTCCCACACGACTAGAGCCACACCCACACGACTAGCGCCACACCCACACGACTAGTGCCACTCCCACACGACTAGAGCCACACCCACACGACTAGTGCCACCCTGCACTACAGCGTCATTACAACCTCCACATAGTTAGAATGAACCCTCACACTCAACAGGCAAGCACTGAATGTTCATGCGAGTGTTAAGATGCCATTCGTGTTAAATGCCTCCCAAACAGCAAAACCAGATGTGTGAACGACTCACACTAGCGGAGAAAACAAGAAACACAAAGCCAAAATGATGGAGGGAAAGAGCAGAGCCAGGTTGCTGCTGGTGGGGTTCTCCATTACTGACCTCCACCCGTGACCTACAGCCTTCACGGCCTCTGCTGGTTCCAGCCAGTCATTCCAGTCCCGACCACAGCGGCTAAGCTGCTGTTGGAGGAGGACCTGAAGTGCTTCACACCGGCTAACTCTGGCTAACGCCAGCTAACAGTCATGCTAGCAGCACCAAACTCTCACCACTACTGCTCACTTACCGGTCGCCCGAACTCCAGCTCGGCAAAGAACCTGTACCAGGGTTCGTTCTCTAAATCTAGCTCCTCTGGATCTACATGACTCTTCGAGGTTTTATTGGAACAGGCATGTGTAGGGCCGTGAAAGAGGGATGAAAGGGAATGCCAGAATAAGAAGGAGTGATTATAGAAATGCTGGTATCAGAGTAAGGGATTGCTTTACCAAGAATTAACCCATGGCATCTGAATGCTGGTGGGTTAAGTGTGCTTTATTACTAGAATTTCCTAATTAATGCTACCAAAAGAAATGGAGATGACACCGTTTTAATAACTGCATTAAATTAACTGCAGTACCATTCATATCCAGCAGTATGCAGTAGCATACCATCACATTTCCCCAACGTGATAACAATACTTATTAGTATAATACCTCTGATCTAGGAACAATAATTATGTTCTGACATTAACCATCCTACTCTCTTAAGTACTAAAAATATACACAAAAAAATACACAAATATGTATAGTACTCCAATTATACAAATATGTATATACTCTGAGAGGCACCACATTTAATCTACTATTATTAAAGAAGTAAATTATAGCCTAGATAACACAAATGTGTATATTATTAACAGAACTGATGTCCTTTGGCACTGGTAAAATGACTGGACAGACTCAGTGATATTATATAATGACTAATGGCGTTCTGTATAAGGTCATAGTGATTTTTCTTTTGTTGTGTCATGACAGAAAGGGATAAACTACTGTCCATAAAAGCACCATTTTACACCATTGTGAAGGAAGTACAATACATGCACCATTGTGTTGGGAAGAAAGTAGCTGCAGACCTTAAAAAAACTTCATGAAGAAAATCATGTGGTCACAGCCATTTACAGGAAATCACTTAAATTAACAGCTATAAGGTCTCTTATACCCATACAAACATTTAAAATGAGAGCCCCAAACAAGCAATTGACTTACCACTCTTTCCTGCTCTAAAATGGAGGATTTCCCTGGCTCATAGTCAAAAATACTCCTGGGTTCTGCTCTGTATTTGCGAGTGTCCACTTTTCTGTCTGGAGGACCCCACTCGTTCCTAAGAGAATGACAGAAGCAGCACAACACAAATGTCTAAATGATTCCAAATCAAAGCCATGGTTTTGCAGGAATCCCATTGGCCCGAGGTCTTGGCTATACACACAGCATCCCATTTTAAGATTAAAGTCTTAGGTGATGACCAGACATGTTTTAATCTGCATGCTCATCCCCCAATAATCCTGAGTTCCCAGGATCTATTTTACTTGCGACCCATGTTTCTCTGGAGCCTGTGTTTTTCTGCTGGAAGTGTGTGAGGTGAGGAGAGGATTGGCTCGCACCCGTCCGCTGTGCTGATGACCCTGTGGTGGAGGTCACGGTCTGGAGCTCGCATCTCAGCTGAGGACGAGGTGGGCAGGGGCGCGGACGCAGGAGTCCTGAAACCGCATGTGCCGTTGTCGGAGATGCTCTTTGTGATGGGCCTGTAGGTGGCGCTCTTGGGAGCAGGGTGTGCCTGAGTGGAATTAGACATGCCTCGCTTCTCTGAGGAAAAAAAAATAAACAAAGACAGAAAGTGTTGGAAAGTGGCAGCGCGTGCACCAGTGGAATGAAACGATTGACTGATTGATTGATTGATTGATTGATTGATTGATTGTAATTCATCAGTCACTATGTGCAAAGCAAAATCCACAGTGTTCATTTGTGAAGCTGGACTCAATCGAACGTTGCAGGTGCTATTTCAATATCTGACAACAGGAAGTCAATACAAAAGGTCTTTGGCATCCGTGAACAAATTGGCCGCCAGCATGAACTCGGCACGTGCGACTCCGCGGGTTAACGAGATATGTGAACGACCGCTACATACCAGCACTCGCAGCAGGATACGTGGCACTACGGGAACCAGGGACTTCATCCTCTGTGGATACAAAATGGTCACAGCAGTCAGTGAAATTGTACAAAACCTAATGGTGTCCTGATTGCACCACAAGGGACACAAGCGGCGTGTACAAGTTAATACAGCAAACTCATTTGCTGGTAAAAAACAGCCTTAAGGCAGAATATAAATTAACAGAGCGTAATGAGGGAGAAGGGGGAGGTGCGGTGACTCTCTTGTGTCCCCACACCCTGTCTTGTCCTGTGTCCCCACACCCTGTCTTGTCCACACTCGATGCCTGAAATCCCCTGAGAAACATTCTGACAAATATTACTAGGCCACGTGGTGACAGGCTGGTAATGGCACAGGTCCGGGTTACAGTCTGCTGAGGAAATCGCTTTTACGTCCACACTCCCCCACTTTGGACGCTTGTCAATTCTCTTCTCTATGGACACCAGTAGAAGTAAATGGTGTAAGCTGGGTTTCCTCTGAAGCTGCAGTTATACAGTGTGTTAAAACAAAACCGACAAGGAGCATCCAGAGAATTTAAAAAAGAATGTGAGGATTATAAACACGGTTTTGGTTGCATATCAAAACAATAAAGGAATTTATTGTAATGGAATGTTAGTATATATTAATTTATTATACATAGTTTAATTCAGCTACACAGGATATACTTTGAAACAGTATTTTTGAAATCTGCACTTTCTGAAGTCTGAAGGCTCACAGAATCCGTACAATTATGAACAGCAGTTGATGTAGACATTACGTACCTGGTTTATGCACCACGTGTATCTGCTTAAACATTGTCTTGTACCAGTCTTTTGGCCGGTCCACTATCTAGGAGGAACAGAAACAGAATCCATGTTAAAGCAATACATTTGTGGGGCACTGTAGTTTCCTACAAGAGCATAATGAAAACGCAGATTTAATAGGTAATTCTCATGCGGCTTGGAGAGATTCAACATTGCTGTCTGGCAGGGTGTGTGATGCTGACCTCAGCAACACCAAGCACAGCCAAGACTAAACCTAAAGTGAAAATGTGCCATTTCACTGCTGCAATAAGCAAGTCTGAAAATGCAATTTAGTGGTGTACATTTAACAGCCGGTCCCAGCCCACATGGTCAGTAATTAACTGGCAATTAATTCTACAGCCAAGGGTGTAGACATTAACAATAGTAGGACAAAATCCATAAAAGAACATTAGGGGCAAGCTACTAACCAGATCTTTAAACTACATTAATATGAATGTTTGTCTTCTTAACATAAATACAATGATATTTTTAATGATTTTGTACTAAACCAAAAACAAATTCGATTTTTATATAATTAAAAAAATCCAAAGCAATCTTCTCCATTGCATCAAACTATATGATATATTTTCTGTGGCTCGGTGGTGTATTTCATCCATATGCAAACTAATCAAAGCCTACATGATTTACTATGGCTTGTCTAAAAAGAACATATCAGTTGACCTGGTACTCACTGTCCTAATGGCGACAGAAATGCCGGACTCATCTACGGGGCCGATGTCCGAGAAACGAGGACCCCGGCCTTCTGCTCCTTTCCTCTCGTCCTCTGGCGTACGAGCTGGGGTCACTGACCCCACGCTGACGTAGACGGGCGTGCTAGAATCAGCGGCTGGACGAAGGAGAACAACGGTTCACAACAATACCGTTTAACCTAAATAATGCTTCATAGCACTGGGAATCGCAGCCCCAAACATGGAGGTACATCAGTCTGCAATGACAGAGTGCAGAAAACTCTAAACTCTAAGTCTGTCTGAATAAGGGAGTCCATCATCCCCAGCCTGTAGGGGAAATACAACAAAGAGGAGTCTATCTCAGACAACAGGCAACCTCAGCACATGTAAATTTATGCTAATGAAAATGGCCTAAGCCCCGCCCCTGTTTTCTTAACCTGCTGTCACTCTCACATGCATGTGCTTCATCCCTATCGCTTGTGTGAAAGCATCATGTGTGCGAGGAGCAGGCATGCAGTCTGTGGCCGCCCTCACCGCTAGACACTACGGAAAACTATGTGGTGAAGACCCTTGTAAGTGCTCAGAAGTCACCTAAATTTAAATCGCTGTACAGTGCAGGGAGAATAAACTAATGTGAGACTGACGAGGGGTCAGCTCAGTTAGCGTGTTAGCAGGAGGCAGTGTGGGAGGCGGAGCTTGTACTCACACGCGCCGGGTCCCTGAGGCGTGGCCGAGAAGCGGTAGCTGAAGGAGGGGGGAGGGGGGCATGTGGCCGGAGAGAAGGGTCTCTGCTGGTGGCTGTTTAGGCCGGGAGTCACACCTACACTCCCGTTCACACTCACCTGTGACAAACACATGAAGGTAATGGAGGGGCTTACTTAGTGCATGGTGTTTCAAAACAGCAAATACATCAGTCACTGTACTGGTGGATATCCTTGTGTTTCAGAGCAGAGAGCAGCAAATCAAAACGACCCTGTAGTCAGCAGCAGCAATAGTAGATGTAGGGAGAAAAAGGAATAGAAAAAAACTAATTTAAGAATGATTTAAACAAAAAAGTACTTTGGAGAGATTATGGAACCAGCACCAACAAATACATTTGAGTAATATTGTTTAATATAGCTTTGAGGCTTTAGAGTCACTGATATGAACAGGGGAGCAGAGAGTCAGTGTTAGAATATAATTGCAGAGAAGGGGCTTTTGTTACACTGGCATTATTAGCAGTGCAATTCAACAACACCATGAACACATCTTGTACCCAGACCTTATATCTCTTCCCAGGAAAGAACAACTCCCCCCCCCCCCCCCCCCCCCCCCCCCCCAAACAACGCAACAGAAGGCGTCACCAGGAGAGTCCCAGTGCTAACGCCAACTATGAGATCAGGGAGAACAGCAGGGCGAAGACAGTTAGTGGAGACCCTAGAATCGTCCAATAGAAAGGCAGAGTGGGTCAGCAGCAGAGCCATCATTAGTATTGCTCCATACACACATTCCACAAGGCAGAGGCGGCAACGGCCGTCGGGGTGAAGCGCAGGGTGGCTGGTGTCTGTGGATTAAGCTCTTGAATGCAGTCTAGAAGAGGGCAGAAGAGGATGAATGGATCAGGAGAGAAAGAGCGGTGGATGGAGGGAGGGTGTAGAGAAATCAAAGAGAATGAGAAACAAAGAGGAAAAAAAAAAGGGCCAAAGGGAAAGTGTGGGAAACGGACATAAAGTGTCGGCGGCGAGCAGACGAGAAAGACGAGACAAATCTGAGAGAGGTTTGAAAAGCAGAGACATTTGGGGTAATTAGAATGGGAGTGATCGAGAGAACAAACAGAAAGAAAGAGAAAATGCAACAGTTGTTTCGGACAACTAAGGAGATTAACACAGGAGGGGATGGGAGTCTAGGGGCAGGAAACAGGGGTGAAACTGGTAAAACTGCACTGGTATGAAAACCAGTATGTGAAAACATCCATAAACAAACACAAAGGAAACTCCAAGGCAGAATTGTTGGTGTCCCAGTGTTAGTCACGATGGTGTTTAGCTCCATATTGTCAGTGTCAGCGCTCAGCCGTGTGAAGGTGGGTGGTGGGTGTGTGTGAGGTTGGGTGGTGGGTGTGTGTGAGGTTGGGTGATGGGGTGGTCAGAGCCGTCCCTCCGGGTCAAGTCCACACGCCATCAGCCCCTCCAGCACAGCTGTGGAGGCCCCGTTCCGGGTGCAGGAGGAGCTGCGATCAGCCCTGACTGTAGCTCCAGTCCGGGAGAGGCAGGTCCAGGTTAAAGGACCTGGGTCTGGATGCCAGAGGCCCTATAGTTGAGGGACCACTAGGACCTTGTAGGGGGGCCAGAGACAGACCTGGACAGGGTTTCTTCTGAAACCAGTGGAGCCTCCAGCAGGATGACAGAGAGGATAGTGTAAGGTGGGCCTCAGTGGCCCAAACTGGGAGAGAGCGATGGAGATGATGCGTTTGATGGAGATGAAGCACGCAGAATCTCAGAAGAAAGTTGTACTTTATTGTTGTACTGATAATCAGGACTGAGAAGTGTAGATGTATATTTTTTATAAATTTATTTATTATCCAAAATACTGCATTCTACTATTAATCACATAAATTCACTTGCAAAACGTTCAATGGGAACCTTGAATTTCACTCACACAAAACAATTACTCCAATGCATGTAGATGCAATTGCTCTGACTGCATTGTACATTTGCAACACAGCAAGTCCAGATTAGCATTTCGGCATGGCACATTATAACGATGATGGGTGTTACAATAAGGGAGGCGTGATTGTGAATATAAATACCACTTGCTGAGCTGCAGGGGGCAGTGGAGGGTGAGAGAATGTTCTGGAATCTTGTGTGTGTGTGTGTGTGTGTGTGTGTGTGTGTGTGTGTGTGTGTGTGTGTGTGTGTGTGTGTGTGTGTAGGGGGATCCTGTCCTTTTTGGTCCAACAGGAGGCCCATGAGGTAGTGCTTGCATGTTTCTGGCCTCTGTACGAGATGGACTCATGCACAGGGAGACTGAAGCTGTGTGTTGCTCCAGCCAAAGATGGAGATAGTAGGCTGGGCTTTAAGGGCCACGGAGGAACCCCAGGCCCTTCTGATGAAGCCAGCACGCGGGCGGAGCTACCGAGGAATCTGCTAAGGCTGCAAGGATGCTGGGAGTCTGGGACTCTGGGGGGAGCGTACACACCAGTTCCCTGCCTGCGTGGCTGTGAGCACCGCTCAGAACATGCAGACGCAGCATCGCCAGAGAGTGGGCACCGTGCACGGAGAACCGGGCTATGGGTGGAACGTGGGAGTGAACTGGAGAGGCGATGTGCTCCTGGATAGCAGTCAGCAAGGTGGTGTGGGGGAAGAGACAAGATCTGTCTGGGAAGAGACAAGATCTGTCTGGGAAGAGACAAGATCTGTCTGGCCGTGAGCACACATGCAATCAAGTGAGAAAAACCAAGCAAAAGCAGTAACAACCCAATACCACACTGCTCCACATCTGTAAAAAATGTCGAGAAAACACTTTCGACTGCCCAATGATCCAATGACCAGTAATAATATTAATAATTTCTCCAAACTGGAGAAGCCATGGTCCAAAATGGCCATTAATAGCACTGCAAATGTAACTCCTGTAGACAAGACAATCAAGGACACGTCTCTGCTTGTTAGCACTGACTAACACAGCACCGTGAAACCGGTGATGCCTGTCCACAGCGTTTCCCAGAGCACTTCCCGTGGAAGGAGAAACTTCCTGAGCGTGAGAGGCGGAGCCAGAGCGAGGGGGGATGGGAGGAGGCGTGTTTAACGGCGGCTGGACCAACCAGGGTGGGCGACTTCTTATCTTGCAGGTTAGGCCGGACACTCCTGAACCCTTTGGCTGCCAAAGAGGATGTGGCTGAGTCTCCGTTTCTCAGGGGGTCCCCAGCACTGTAGGTCCGCCACAAATCTAGAACGTTCCACACACAAGGTACATCAGCACCTTGGGAGAGTTGGTTCAAACATGATACAATTACAGAAGTCTTCGTCCTCTTAGAAATTACAATTCTCTTGTTATCTAACAGAATATCATTAAAAGCATCCTAAAGTATCAGGGTTACCTGTATCTGTTGAGGATTCAGTGCCTGAAAAAGGTAGAAAAAGGCATCAGTTAGGCAGGGCAATAGTTGGAGACCAGGTGGTGTATCACACACAAACAGATGGTTTGGTGATGGCTGTATCCTGCTGGAGATCTGGGGCTTTATTCCAACAAGAAGCCTTCAGAGATTAAAAACAACTCTGCAGCTGCATGGACTGCTTACAGTGTATAGCACTCATCAGACTTGATACAGGCAGTGTGTGTGTGTGTGTGTGTGTGTGTGTGTGTGTGTGTGTGTGTGTGTGTGTGTGTGTGTGTGCGTGTGTGTGCGTGTGTGTACGCACACTGTGTAGTACATCAGATATTGTCACTGGCTGTGTGCCAGACCACTTCCCATGAGTTCTCAGATATAGCACATATAGAGGACCTGTGGCTGGAAATGGAGGGAGAGTTTAAAGAGAGACGTTTAAGTTCCAGATCATATCTTGTCATATGAGAAAAACAAAACAAAACGTCCATGGTGACTGCAAATGTCCAAATAGACAAACCTATATAACAAAACATCCTGTACCTGCCATCCTGTACCTGTACCTCTATCATCCATCCATCCATCCATCTATCTATCTATCTATCTATCTATCTATCTATCTATCTATCTATCTATCTATCTATCTATCTATCTATCTATCTATCTATCTAGTGTTCAACAGTAGGGTGTCAGCATGTTTGTTTTTAACTGTTAAATGTCTAAAAGCTTCAGCCTTCCCCCCGTGATAATCAGGGTCTAATGAATAATGTCTAATACCTGAAATGGCTGTTAGCTCACCTAACCTGCGCTGTTCCCCTCTGCTGTGTGTCAGCAGAGGGACCGAACAATACGCCTTACGTGCGTGTGAGGTCATAGTCCAGAAAGCCATTCAAACAAAAAGGGTCACCCTCAGGAAACAGGGCCGAGGGGAGGGACAGGCACAAAAGCAAAGGGCGTGCACAATGGTTGCCATGGAGAAGCAAAACCATGGCAACAATCCAGCTACTGTGAAAAGGCTGTCCTCTTTTAAGTAACAGAGAGAAGCAGTCTCAGCTTCTGAAACCCAAACATGCCACCCTGGGAGCTCTTTAGGGACAGATGGAGAGAGAGAGAGAGAGAGAGAGAGAGAGAGAGAGAGAGAGAGAGAGAGAGAGAGAGAGAGGTTAATAAGGAGAGAGGAAGACAGAACAAGTGAGAGATAGAGAGATATGCTGGAGACAGCCCTGAGTGGTACTAATCCGTTGAAGAGGAATTCCTGCCTGTGATGACTGGTTATACACTGGGGCTCTGTTTGCCAGAGACCATCAATTTCTAAACAAACAACAATGGCGTTCACATGTACGGGACGCAGTGTCCTGAGTCCACAGGACAGTTAAACAAGCACATCAACAGCCTCTGATGTCCTTGTAAGTGGCCACACGTAGGCAGACTTGAGATCAGCAGCTATTTACTTCTACATCTGTTGTGGCTGGAGAAGAGAGGGACTTCTCCCTCATTACCAGAACTTCAGCCCTTAAAACCAATGAAGTCCAGCCTCAAAAATAATAGTTCATATCTCAAATAGCTCAAAGCATAGGTTCTTTGTAGAAAGAACCTATTTGTATTCTTTGTTTTGTATTCTTTGAGGACATGTTCCATGTCAGTACGTGTTAAAGCAGTTTAGTGTTAGATCAAAGCAGCAGGTGTGATCAGGTGGCAGGTGTGTGATCAGGTGTGTGATCGGGTGTGTGATCAGGTGTGTGACCAGGTGTATGATCAGGGGGTGGATCAGGTGGAGGTGGGAGGAGTACCTGTGGGTTGGTACAAGTTTGGGGAGCTCTGAACCCTCTTGATAGGGCTCAGAGTGAGGGAGAGCATGCTGAGCTTGGAACGTGGTCCTCCACTGTCTGCGAGAAGCACGGCGCACACACACACACACACACACGAGCCACACACACACAGGGTGGGGGGGGGGGGGGGGGGGGGGGTTTGACACCAAAGCACATGCATCCACAAACACGGCCACACAAAAGCAAGGCAGTTGCAAAAATCTGAATTGCTGCAAGCAATGTTAAGATAGCGACTGTGCCCATTACTGTATGCAGCACCAACAAAATCATTCATGCATGCAAAGCATCTGTTGGCATAGGAGACATTTTTAAATGTCATATCCTGAAGGCATTAGATGTTCATGAATGAACAGATCTATCCATTGGGTCTTGGGTGTTTCCAAGTTTAATAAACGTCTGTTTCCCGGTGGCTGCAGACTTACAATGGATGAGGTCATTAGATGTCAGTGGTGGTTCATGCATATCATAAGGCTCAATTAGCCATTTTTCCATGAACCTATAACATCCATAAGTATCACAATGCTTCAAGCAAAATATTATGCATGTGACATAATGGGAATTAACTTGGGAAAATGGGAAAATGCCTTTTAATTGTGATATGATGGGGGAATGTTTCGGCCCTTCCTCAGGGATCTAACGTCCCACGCTGCAGCACATTACGCTGGAGTGAAGACAGTGTGTTTTGCAGATCTGGGCGGTGCTGACAGGCAGGCAGCTCCTGACAGGCTGTCCCACCCGACTCACGGGCCCGGCCCGGCCCCTCAGTAAGGGCTGGGCGCTGAGACTCTGGCACGGTCAGCCGTTGAAAAAAGCTGAGGGTTGTGGGGTTTTTTTTCCATTCTTTTTTAGCACATAGAGCGCAAGGACAGGAACTCCCTCGGCAGTTCCCAGAAACCCTGAGCTGAATGCACAATCACACGCTGAGAGGCACGAAAACAAATCCCTGAGAGACCGTGGAGAAGCTGGAAGAGCAGAGAACTCAGACGAGAAGAGCCGCTTTTTCTCGGCCGTACCGAGGGGTCCGGCGCAGTGCGCTGAGGGTTAAACGCTGCTCCATGAGCAGCATGGCCCCATTAGGACTCCCCTTTATCCAGAAAAAAACTTTAATCAGCAAGACATTAGTAGAAGCACCTGAGCCAGTGATGCAAAGTTACCTACAGTCTGGCGAAGTGAATATTCCAGTCGTACTTTTTTATTAAAGTCACATATTTAGCATTCAGTTCCCACGATAAAAGAAACTGGACTAAGTTTTGAAATAAAACCCGCTGACGGAAGAGAGGACCCTTTGCCATCTGGAAAAACAAAAATAAGGTCAGCATCATTTTCAAAAATCCTGCCGTTGCTTTTGTTGACGTAGAGACACCAGACGGAATAGTTCACTGGCTCAGGCTACGAGGAAGCCGTCCACATACCTGTATTCATGTTGAAGAACTCTTCTTCTACTGACGTCTTGAAGTCACACAGTCCTGCAAAAGCAAAGAATCGCATCCATTAGCACGCTTCCAGATGCAAACAAATGAAGTTAATAAACACGTGAGCCATGTGTTTCTTTCTTCACGGGTGGTGAGTGTTGGTAGCGTGATATTGAGTCCCATGACGGGCTAGCGCAGGACAGCAAGACTTCATCCCTGTGACTGCTCAACCCTCTGGGCAGCAAGTGAAAGGTGATACAAGCCCAGCATTTCTGAGCTGAAACATGCAGCTCAGTTTCAAAATGTATACACAAACATTCACAGACACACCTACACACACACACACACACACACGCACACACACACACACGCACACACACACACACACACACACACACACACACACACACACACACACACACACACACACACACACACACACACACAGTCTGGAAATCAGCCATTACCTGTTTAGGTGTATTACGGCTTAACAACTAAATGCTTTAGAAATAATACAACTCTGCCACACCCCCTGGAGCCCAGCGAGTCGAACAGCGCCGACGCCACTTCAGTTTGACCTACATCGTTCACTTTTCAGTGATAGATTAACAGGTCTTGTGATGACCTTCCTAAAATACCCAGTTTATTTTGGTGTGAGCCGTATGTTTTTGTGCGAGGTGAATCATCTGTGAGGGGAAGACATTTCATTACGTTACCGCGTTACCTAAGACTCCAGCGCACGTGGCTTCTGCTGCAGGGGTCACGCGGCTGCGCTGGGGGCCACAAGGCACGTGAACCGCCGAGCACACGTTCGGCTGGACACGTGCCTAGTTTGTCGTCACAGGTCAGCACGTAGCTTACCGCACGTGAGGAACCCAGCCTATCAACCCAGAGATGAGCTACATCAGCACGCCAACTGGTAGTTGGACTGCGCTCTACAACACGGGGTATGAAAGCACCAGAAAGTATGAAACAGAAAGTATGAAACTTCTGATTCTGTTGACTTTTAAGTAAAGTAAAGAAAAAACAAATCATCATATAATATTTTGAGCCTCGATAAAATATCGAGTTAAATCAGTTTTCGTCCTGCTGTGACAGAAAGATCCCTGAGGGTCAACCCCAAAATAATTCTTCAGCCAGTGCGGCCCATAAATCCAGGGCAAAAAACACAGGGGAGCCATTGGCCTGTCACCCCGGCGGACCTGGGTAAATCACACGTTGTAATGGCCTGTCAGCATTAAATGAAGAAGAGATTACGGAGTTGGATTTCAAGAGGGCAGACTAGTGGCGACACAACAGCTGGGCCGCCTGACACGGACGCAGGAGAAGGGCTGAAGATCTCGCCCGCGGCTCCTTTTAACCTCACGGCATCTTGGGAGAAACCATGTGCGGCGACGGCGGGGGGGAAATATGCGTGGCTCGTAGAGCCAAAAACAGCGTTACATAAGTTACGTGTTTTGATTTGCTACATGAAAACAATGCAGCTCAGTGACAGGGCTTGGAAGAGAAGCCCGCAGCCCGGCCAGAACTGAGGGACGGGCTATAAGGGTCCAAGGTAACAAACCCACGTAAGTAGCGCCTCATAAACAACGTTGTTCCTTATTGATAGTTACTCATGTTTGGTCTGATTTATGAGGCAACAGTGTGTTGGAAAAACAGAGGACACAAACCCCACCTCCCCCCTGTGACCTAATACACACACACACACACACACACACACACACACACACACACACACACACACAGATCGGGGTCCTCTTGGCAAGGGCAGAAGTGTGAAAGTCATGCCTCACACCTCCTTGACAACCGCCTAAGTGTTGATACAGGGACTAAATACCTCTAGATGCCACCGGGTGACGCCACTGTTATGGTCCTCACACTGAGAACACCCCCCCCCAGAGCTCCAGTCTGCACCAAGTAGAGAATAAAACTGTATCCTGTCCAGCCACAAAGCTTGAGATTCAATCACATACTGACAGATAAAGGCTATCTTGGGTTATATTATTACTTTACACGCATATTAGCGGTCGTACGCTCTTTGGTAAGACAGACATACGTAAATAAAAATACATTCAAATCCAAAAACCGCCGTGTGTCAGGTGTGACGCGGTGTGTCAGGTGTGACGTGCTGGCAGGCCTACACGCATGTGCCCCTGTCCAATTTCACCTGATGTAATGTTTGAATATGAAAATACATGAGAGTTGTTGGACTTTACTCCTCTCTCGCCACTAATGGGAATCATATGCGATTTTTCCATAAAGCTAAGATGGTTTTCTTTGACTGAGATAAACACATCCAAATTGGAAGTACTGAAAGAACGTAGATACTAGCAAACTACAATCAGCAAAACAATATACAGAGCTAATCAACACTGCGTCGTCACAGCCCAAAAAGAAATACCTGAATTCTTTCACATCCTACATTCAACAGACCGTCTGATACATACCAAATGCCTTATCAGCAAAATATACTCAAAATATAGCCACACCCTCCAACAGGCTTACCTTAACAGATGTTGAAATGGGTTCTGTGACCAGGGCTGTTCTCAGGGTGAGGAGACAGAGGTAATGATTACAGTGGGAGAACTTTGCCTATCAGCCATGTATATATAAGAGTAATATGTAATATGCAAAACCGGGCTTTTGCCCCCCACCCCCCGCAAAAGAAAATACTCACACACAAACCAAAACAACCCCAGTAGTTCAGAACCCTTGCAGTGTTGTTTAGAATTAGCCAAAATAGGAAGAATCTCTTGCTTTTCATCTGGGATTTCCAACTGAGCTATTTATACTAGCATGTAGCAAGAACACAAGCCCAAGCTTCGAAACTCCGCCGTTTAACCGTTCTGGTGCCACGGTTACGCAAAGCACAAAACTGTGAACTTTTGTTGCTTGTGGTCATGTAATAGATGGAAATGGGATTACAATTCTTTCATTTATTATATATGTACCAAAAAAACACTGCTGTTTCCGAAACTGAGCGGAAGTCTGACAATAAAAGTGAATGTTGGATATACTGACATTGGAGGATTAAGTGAAGTAAAATATAGGCCATAAATATAAACTTACTATTGGCATAAAAGTAAATAAAATGATTTACCTTTGATGGAAAGACATTTCTGTGCAGTTCTGCATTACTTCAACAGACATTAAGTTCATCAATATGTTATTTTAACACAAGCCCTTCAGCTCATCAATATGTCCTCAGATGTGGGACACAAGCTCTACAGGTCCAAATAAGACTCTGGACATTTCTGGTTGGGGACTGGCAGTCTGTATACCTGCTGGGGTTAAGTGACTGTGGCAGTCTGTATCCCTGCAGGGGTTAAGTGACTGTGGCAGTCTGTATCCCTGCAGGAGTTAAGTGACTGTGGCAGTCTGTATCCCTGCTGGGCTTAAGTGACTGTGGCAGTCTGTATCCCTGCTGGGGTTAAGTGAATGTGGCAGTCTGTATACTCCCTGCTGGGGTTAAGTGACTGTGGCAGTCTGTATACTCCCTGCTGGGGTTAAGTGACTGTGGCAGTGTGTATCCCTGCTAGGGTTAAGTGACTGTGGCAGTGTGTATCCCCGCTGGGGTTAAGTGACTGTGGCAGTCTGTATCCCTGCTGGGGTTAAGTGACTGTGGCAGTGTGTATCCCTGCTGGGGTTAAGTGACTGTGGCAGTCTATGTACTCCCTGCTGGGGTTAAGTGACTGTGGCAGTCTGTGTACTCCCTGCTGGGGTTAAGTGACTGTGGCAGTCTGTGTACTCCCTGCTGGGGTTAAGTGACTGTGGCAGTCTGTGTACTCCCTGCTGGGGTTAAGTGACTGTGGTAGTCTGTATCCCTGCTTGGGTTAAGTGACTGTGGCAGTCTATGTACTCCCTGCTGGGGTTAAGTGACTGTGGCAGTCTGTGTACTCCCTGCTGGGGTTAAGTGACTGTGGCAGTCTGTATCCCTGCTTGGGTTAAGTGACTGTGGCAGTCTATGTACTCCCTGCTGGGGTTAAGTGACTGTGGCAGTCTGTGTACTCCCTGCTGGGGTTAAGTGACTGTGGCAGTCTGTATCCCTGCTTGGGTTAAGTGACTGTGGCAGTCTGTATCCCTGCTGGGGTTAAGTGACTGTGGCAGTCTGTGTACTCCCTGCTGGGGTTAAGTGACTGTGGCAGTCTGTGTACTCCCTGCTGGGGTTAAGTGACTGTGGCAGTCTGTATCCCTGCTGGGGTTAAGTGACTGTGCAAAGTGCATGCCTCTTGACCCAGCCGCCTAAGATGGGGACCGAATTAAAACCCTCCCTACGTGGGTCAGCGGACTTCATGCAAAACAACGGGCGTCACTGGTGCCCACCGGGTAGAGCAAGAAGGCGAGGGGGCGAGGGGGGGAGGGGGGGGGGGGGGGGGGGGGGGTTGTGGCGTTCGGCGGGAACCAGGCGTCTGTGGGAGGAGAGCCTGTGGCAGCTTGCCAAACCCCAGCTGCGGGAGCTGCAGGCCAGCTGGTAGAGCTGGCAGGTGCCGGGTGGGGTGGGGGCGTCAGACAGGGCAACACCTCGCAGACAGCCACTTAACACACAGCAGCAAGGCAGGAGCCACAGAACCACCCTCAACACCGCACTCCGCCTGGCACGGATGGCCACTCGCCACTTAAGGGCTTCCAAGAAGATTCTGGCTTGGCTCTGATAGTATTATTTATTTCTGTATGGAATTCGAAGCACGATGAGACAGGGAGATAAGTGTGGAGCATGGTGAAAGCTGATTGCTGGGCTCAGAGATAAGATTTCTTTTAGAGAACTTTATAAATAGTGTTGGAATCTGAGGCAGGCTGCTGAGAACCTGTAAAATCATACTTTTTTGGCTATTGGAGCCAATGCAGGGCATACATCCTGATGCCCGAATGTCGTCGTCCTAAGCAGGCTCCGCCCAGTTTTTTTAGCTCATGGTAGGAACAAAACACTAAAGTGCCTCAAAAGTCGCTGTGCTTGCACTGATAATGCAACATCAAAGAATTTTTTTAGGGCAATTAGCCAGCAGATTCAATAATTTATCTTCCAGGAAGATGTTGCTATGAGCCAAAACACAAGAAATCCAAAAAAAACATACAAGTCCCAAATTTTTGTAAGATTTGTGAGAGTCACTGCTGCAGTACTTATCAAACAAATATCAAAAACACTGTGTTGATGTGTCAGTCATCAGAGGTGAATATCCAGGACGTCTTCAAAATGAATATTCAGAGCTAACACACAGAGCTAACACACCAGACCTCCTAAGGTCAAAGGTCACAGTCATATTGGATTTTTTAGCACCAATGAAAAACCTGCAGTCCAGTTGTGTGAAAGTTAACAATGCAGCAGACAGACCAGTTGGAATGTCAGTCCATGTTACCAAATATTGAGAACCATGACAACAAAGACAGACAGGTCAGCATAACCCCCCCCCCCCCAGGTCACCTCTGAGAGTAGAGCACAGGTTCTTATAGCAGAGAAGAATATGAATGCTGATGCAAAAGGTATGAACTGCAGAACAATCCTAATATACACATTAACAGGCCACAGGTGCGGTGGACCGGAGCTAGCTCTTTCTCCTCTATGCAGTCTGGCAAATACTTAAACGCACTGACATTTGCAGCCTCAGCTAAGCACGCTGACAGTACAGCAATCCCCTGGGTGATGTAATGTAACTGTTAATTAGGTATTTAACCCTTTGATGGGTTAAATACAAAAAAAGCATATTTAGCACATCTAAAAGTTCTAAAATCTTTTATATAAACTATGGTTCTTTTATTATGTGATTTTCACAGTTTTTTCTATGAAAATATAAAGATAAATAAGATTATTAATATTAACAAATCATTATTGTTAATAATCATTATTAATATTTATAAATATATATTTTAAATGGTTAGTTAACAAAATCTTAACAACTTTATTGTTCTTGCTGTTGTTGTTGTTATATTTTATTCCACTAACACACATTGACGAATACGATTGCTAAGAGAAGACCTCCCACATGGGAATACCACTCCAGGAATGTTTAGTACCTTACTATATGTCTCAACAGAGGTAAAAATAACTCCAAATGACATGATCATAATTGTAATCTGATACCTAAACATTGGACATCTTCAACAACATTTAAGATGTTTAGCTTCTTACTCCAAATTACCGATACCATACTTTTTATATATTCCACATGATTTTGCACAGTCCGCAATCGTGTCACATAAAACATCGTAAACTTTTCCGTCGGCATTCAGACACTCCTAGGAATGAGTAAGAGGTGGGCCCCATTTCAGGAAACAGTCATTAGGCACTCTTTATTATGCAAAGTTAAAAATACCTCAGCCATAGAATCCTTCCTTTTGTCACAGAAAGAGTAGTTGGACAAGAGTCTGTCAGACTGCATCCAGTAAGAGATCTTTATGGGGCCTACAAGCTTCCTTCTTGCGAATTAACGATGCCTGACTTCGTCAAGGGTGCAGGAATGAATGGAACTCAACACGTTTCCAGAACGACTGTGGGCACTCACGTACGTTTGGAAGCAAACACTCAATGGTGAATTATCAAAAGGCAAACATTCATCTAAAAATCAAATGATACCGCCTGAAAGTCTCTTTTTGTATCGTTCAACCTTGAGTTCTGTTTTACGTTTTTGACCTCTTCTTTTTAGTGAGCTCTGGAGCACTTTGAATCATTACTTGGGTCTGGCCAGACTTGGAGATCATAATAAAGTTAATAACGTCACATTAATAGAGTGCGTTTTGATTGTACAGTGTATTTTTTGTCAAATATGAACACTTTTCAATACACATCGAAGTGTTAGGTGTAATCACACTGCATTAAACTATTTTTAAGACTAATAAACTACTGCCAGCTAGTGACATTAACTAGTTACCGATGTTCCTGGCATGGAACTCACGCCCCGAGCTGTGTGATCATGTCCTACTTCTGAATTTTATTTTTGGTTTTTATGCATTTGGCAAAATTGCAAATCAGTTGATTAGTGAGATTCCACAGACAATACTGAGGGTAAAAACCGACAGAGCTTTTCAAGACAACAAAATCGTTTAAGCAGTCTTGATTAAACAAAAAATTTTACAACCGTTTTACCAAGGACAAATGCTGCTACTAATCATTGCGTGGCTTTGTGTAGTCGCCGAGAGACAGACGCCGAGCTAGGCCATTCCCTAACAGCTTTGGGCTTTAAGGACCCCATATCTTCATTAACCACATATTGTTTTTAAATGCTCATTAAGTTCTTTCTGCCCCAGTGGCACCTATTGCTAATCTGTACAATGATTAATGCCTGCAGACATTAAGGCTATATGACTCTTCTATTGCTAATCTGTACAATGATTAATGCCTGCAGACATTAAGGCTATATGACTCTTCTAGCAAGACTAACAATAATATTATGGATGCTGATCTTGTGAAAGCCATTGCGTTCATTCTTCTTTTTCCGGAACGTACCATTACACCACTTTTGCGGAATATAGCATTTAAAAAAAACTATTTTGGATGAACAGTTTGATCATGTTTCATTTTCCTACCTTTACTATAAACAGTGTTGCTGCAGAGATAATATTAGATGTTTTCCAATATTATAAAGCTTTGACTTCTCTTTCTTAAAAATATCCCTGGAAATGGGCGGCACAAGTTCCTGATAAGACACTCACCCTGTTAACCCATAAGCACTACTCTCCAGCATCCCAGCATGCCACACTGAGAGGTAAAAATGTCCTTACCAGGCATTAAGATTGGGAGCAGCAATGCGTCGGACTTGACAGGCATGCAGCTGCGCTTCCTTTCTTCCTCCTCCTCCTCTTCCTCCCAGCCCAGGCGGACTCAGTGGCTTTCGGGGTCAGCGCGGCAGGCTGCCGCCCGTTTCTGGGGGGGCAGAGGAGGGTAGAAAGTGAGAGGCGACTCCCTGCTCCGGAGCCCGGGCCCTGCGGTTTGAGCTATTTTCAGAAGCAGACATGCACGTCTACAGGCTGGAAAGTTACTCCACGCCTTGGGGGGCGGGGGATGGGGGCGGGGGTGACAACATATACAGTGTGCAGGAGCTGTGAGGAGGACAAACATCTGAGCTCTGCTGGGGCGGGGGGGTGTGGCGGCATGCCCCCCCCCCGGCTGCGTATGACCAGGTCGCACTAATGCGGGGCGGCACGATGTTCTCACAGATCAGTCATGACATCTTGACGGCTTGAAGAGCAACACATGCCCCACGGCCATACATGTGTATCTTTTCTTGCAAGCATTCTCTCTTGGACTCACTTGCATATTCAGATACAAGCACACACACACACACACAAACACACGTGCACAAAAATGTCTAAGATATGAAAAAAGATTTTGATGCGAGCCATGTGCCGCCGTTGGGGGTTCAGAGGAAGCTGGATGGTTCAGGTCACGCTGCAGCGACACTAATCCAAATGAGCTTGTGGGTAAAGGGCAGAGTCAGTCCCTCACCCCATACCGCTGGCACAACAGCCCGCAGGAAATTAGCTCTGCAGAGCACACAGCATGGATCTCACATCAGTGTTTCTCCTCCTCTGTAATAGTTACATTATCTCTGAATGTTGCCAGAAAACCATTGAACACATTTGCCTATCTACTGTGAAAAATCACGCCTAATCCATAGAAATAATTCTATAACACATAATAATCCAAATATATAAATCTATAACACATAACAATCCATAGATATAATTCTATAACATAATAATTAGTGCTGTCAACTCCAGGTGCCGCGATTAAAAGTACTCACCAGGATTTTGCTCAAGCTTGCTAGATTTTCTAATTAGCAATCCAGGTAAAATTAGTGAAATCAACACAATCCAGGAAGCCTAAGCAAAATCCTGGTGAGGACTTTTAATCGCAGCACCTGGAATTGACAGCACTAATAATAATCCATCAAAAATGGCACGGAGCCATCTGACGCTTTCAACGCTTACCCTTGCGTTTTGTGATAATGCTTTGATTTATGACATGGAAAGACAGAAGACAGCTATGCACACATGAGCTCGGGCACCTGGTAACCTGACCCGGTGTGGAACGGCCTCGTGGGCCACGGGAGAGACCATCATGCAGGAGGCGTCAGCACAAACCTGAGCCAAAGAAAGCCACCCAGCAAAGCTAACATCACTCATATCCTCATGCCTGGGATGGCTGCAGCGTTAGGCCAGGCAAACCCTTCATCTGATATCCAGAGGCTCTGATTGGCTCAGGACCTGCAGCACAACATGCACTTCTTTCCAAATATGGTGATGCCCACATTCAGTTCAGTTCAATGCAATATATATAGACATATAGACATTTGCTCAAACCAGGTTTGGGCCCAGGGCTTGAGACACGGGACATAGTGGCAAGAAAAAACTCTCTCAAGAAGAAGGCTTGTGGGACCAGACTCTAAAGGAATCACCAATGCATTCTATATACATAGAATACATATATACATTCTATATACGATACATATACATATACGATACATATACAGAGTTGTACATACATATGTACAACTTTCCTTATCAAGTGAAGTCACGTAGGACTTTGATGTCAAGTACAAGCTGAAATCCAACATAATCCATAAGATCACTGCAAATCTGAACCGAGATGGAACGTGATAGATCCAGTGAAAGCTCTTCACTACCCAAATATTAATTTAACAACTTTCAGTCACGTTCAAATATTAAATCAGAATTTCTACTGTTTCTGAGGCTTCTGAGCTGAACTTCATCAGTCGATAACACACTCCGCCTCCTCTACTTAACGACACTTCGACACATGATCAGACATGCAGCGACCATAAAAAAACAGGGTTTTTTTTTTTTAAATAAATGTTTACAGACAGACAATAATCACTGGGATTTCATATTTGTTTCTTTTTCTTTAGTCTTTTCTTAAAAATCTAAGTTTCTATCAGTTGCTAGATAAAGCAAAAGTCCATAGGTTGCTGCTCGTCTAGGCTTTTGCAAACCCAACTCCCGCTGTTGTTGTTTTGTTCCGACCGCGAACGACTCCAGCATTTGCGGGTCTCGTCACAACTCAAACTTCACGTCATATTTATTTATAAATGAGGACGTGACGCTAAATGAGGACGTGTTCTATGACGTAGAGGACGTATCGCGCGCGCCTCCTCTGACCTTGCAGTAGTTCAGGTGCCGTACGCGCTCTGTCACACATTAATGACAGTTGCCCGGCAACCTCTAGCAACCTCTGGTGAGCTCGCATTTTAATCGCCTGCAGGGGACGTTTGGTCATTGCAAACATCGCGCCTGGAGAAACCACAGACCCATATGCGCAACTGCGCTGTTTGTGTGCAGAACGCTGTTCGCTTCTGTTCTGCTGTCGGCTTCATACATGTGCGTTCCGCACGAGTAAACTGACACACGCATGCGCATATGAAGGACGTTATCGTTATCGAACATGCAGATAACGTTGCGCGACTGACACATTTTATTCGTGCACCGTCCGGTTTATATGGACCTGCATCAGGAAATCAGCGCTTTATAAGAGCAATGTTACCTACCTTAGTTTAGAGCGCGTGGCGAAGTAAAACGAACCCGAGGCACCCACAACAGTCATACAACATCCTTAACAAGACATGCATGTGCCTTCGCCTCTTTTGTGCCTTTGGCAAACCGCCTGATCACTGTGAGTCTCAGCGACGTGGTTCGCCGTGCTCTTCACAAATGCGCTACTCAACATATAGATGATGGACAGTAGCTATCCAGTGTAGCCATCCGAGCCACGATTCTGCTTATCAGTATTCTGCCTCCGGCATGTTTTCCTTAAGAAACCAAGCATCAATAAGACGGCATGCCGAACCCCCCCCCCCCCCGGCTTGTTTTAGCACCACAGAGAGAGATTCTCATTGGCGAAGAGAGGATCCTGGTTGTCATGGAGACGGCCAAAAGAGTGCATGGTTTGCCATGTGTGTATGGATGGTGCCTTAGAGTACACTCTGGTGGTGATTACACGAAAACTTTTAGCTGATAATAATCACACAATAAGCAATATATTTAGGAAGATGCAGCAATTATATATTACTTTACTAAAATTGCAAAAACATGTTTTTCAAGCGAATCTTGTGTAGCTGTGTTTGAAATGCGTCAAATATCAAAATATCAACATCAAATTAGAACTTGACTGTCATTCTTTCTTACAGTCTGCATGAAAAATTTTACTTCCAGTCCATTTCCTAAGAAAGCACACTGTAATTGTAACATCAGGGCAGTTTTACATTCTTGTAGAATTGGCCTAAATAGGGACAGTACCATTGAATTAAGATGATTAGGTTAGAAGATTGAAATCAGAAACAAAATTAAGAAAGAGTAAAAATTGTTTTAGGTTTGAATATACAATGAAGTTTTCATATAAAGTTTTCCTAAGAGTGCTGTTAATTTCTGCTGTGTTGGATAAGGTGAGTTCCTCTGTAGAAGCACCACGTGTTTCTCCATTGGCTTGTCTCTCCTCGGGTTGCTGGGCCTGACAGACATTTAGTCACACATTCAAATGTAACCAGATTGTCAGCTGGTCATGTGCTATACCAGCCTGGGGCGTTTTGCTCCTTAAGGAAGCCAGGCAGGGTCTGCGGAGATAATTGTGTGGTACATAGTCAAAAAGCTCATTTTGTAGCAGCGCAGGCCTGGAGATCACTGGCTAAGCCATCTTTGGCCAGCAGAGGGAGGTGCAGGTCTACTTCACAGTAATGAGAAGCAATTAGCAACACCTGTTCGCTTGGCTACTTAAGGGTAGAAGATGACCTCTCCTCTGTTCTTTGTTTAGGTGAAAGATGAGGCTGGTGTTTAAGGTAGTGAGCTCAGGGGCGGTTTCTTGGGTCAGGTTCCTAAATTTGTGCCTTGCCCTCTCGTGTTTACCCATCCAGTCCCTCTGGAGTTCTCTCTTCTCTCTTCTTTCTTCTTCCTTCCATCTACTTGGTTTAGATGTTTCTGAGCTGTTTTTGTTTTGCTCTTCCTGTTTGAGAACGTCAGTCTGATTCACCCTGACAGCCTTAAATGTTTTCCACTAGTAATATTGCTGGCTTGGCAATGCTGAGTGTTGTTTCAAATGGTTTTTTGTTTTTGTTTATATTTCTAAGCTCACTAGCTGCTCTGCGCTGTTCTCACACCTGCTGGTGTTTGGCTCTGTTTATGCTGGTCTCCTGTATATAGAGATGTTGGTATCCAGCTGGGGGCAAACCGCCCTGTTCCTCTTGTGTTTTGGCGTTTGTAGGATCCACAGCTAGTATGCAAACACTATAAATATCATGAAACGTGCCATATTTGTCAATTGTGATTTTGACCCTAATCAAAATTTGTCCTCTGCCTTTACCCATCTGTGCAGTTAAAACACACACACACTTGTGATCACTAGGGGGTTGTGGTGCACACGTGCCCAGAGCAATGAGCAGTCCTAGCCCAGCGCCCAGGGAGCAGTTGGGGTTAAGTGCCTTGCTCAAGGGCACTTCAGTCATGGCCTCAGGCCTGGGAATC
The DNA here is from genome assembly GCF_052324685.1 of Brachyhypopomus gauderio. NCBI lineage: Eukaryota > Metazoa > Chordata > Actinopteri > Gymnotiformes > Hypopomidae > Brachyhypopomus > Brachyhypopomus gauderio. Next base: position 5,735,436 of record NC_135221.1, on the reverse strand, counting down.
AAACCCAAACCAAATTTCAACCCTCTGGTCACAAGACCGGTTCCCTAACTCCCAGACCACTACTGCCCCAATATCCACAGGACTATCATGGTTAACCAAATCAAGAATAGTTTCACTATTTCACTCATTTAATCTGGTGATGTAAGTCTAAATCTACACTCTAAAATGGAAGAAAAATAAAAATTTTTTATAATGCATAGTAAACACCTGCATTTGTGTGCGTGATCCTTGAATTCCCCACTGCAACTTACTGGTGCTATAAATGAGTAGTGTTTGGTAAGTCAAGTGTTTGGATTAAGACGGTCACCATAAGAGTCTTGTATGTTTTTAAAAAAACCAGATTCACCAAATACTCGATCACTTGTGTGCTTATTTCTCCACTGTTAAGCACTGGGGTGATTATTTCTCAGAAGTGGGACATGTTTACTTGATGCACAAAGTGCAGTTTGTGCTTCAGGTCTCTGAGGATGGTGAGCATTCCTTTGTGTTAATCTTGTACACAGAAATATCTGGTTTCTTTTTTGGGGGGTTTTAAGTGCATGATCGCCTAGCAGAGATATAATCACTTGGAAACTTGGTTTGCTTAGGAACTGTGAGTGTGGTTATATTGGTCAGTGTTGGCACTAGGGCCTTTTACACACCATCTACACATGGCCTAGTGCTTGAATATTGTATGCAATTTTATAAAGTACTGTTTGTACCATCATGGTGTGGGAGCTGTAGCCAGTTTCAGAATATTAGCAGTACTAACCTGCCATAGTTTATAGTGACCTACATTGCTGCTATAAAATTGAGAACAGGGGTAATCTTGCATCCAAAAATACCACTTAAGGAGCCCTAAGGCAAGACATAAATGGGTAAGACTAGAGGATTTGATTAAGAATGTTTGACATTGCCATCTACTGGTGAATAAGAAGTACTACCTTTTTTAAATGAGCAAAATTTGAATATGGTCACAAAGCCACCATGCTTAATGTTTTATGTCATTATGTTATGACTAGCATTAAAGTTGTTGTAACAGTCCTTTTAATAGGCAGCCCATACCAGCTTATCAACTAACACGTCTAACCGGATTCCTACTATTGTCCCGTGGACGCCAGTAAGAAAGGATGCCTGATCAGAGGTGTAGGAAGTCAGCCCACCCCCTACCCCTATCCAACAGAGCCCTGTTGCTCCTGATTGCCGGGGGACCCCCAGAGGGGTAGGTTTACACGTGGACAGGGAGTCCTCTGTCCACCTAACTGTAGCTTCTGCACTATTGCCCCTTTTCTTATCTTGCTCACACACCAGCTTGGGGTGAAACCGGAATCTGCAGGAGCACAATGGGCTGGGGCTGCCCAGGGGGTGCATGGTGGGAAAAGCAGACAATCCCTTCCCATACACCCCCCACAATGACCACGGAGGTGCACCGAGTCCTGCAGTTCACACGAAACTACACCCAGTAAAATCTCCCATAACTGTACCTAAAGAGGCCACTGAGTTGCATAGACATAAATATCCAGTGCCTCCTGAATACAGAATGTCTAGATTCTTAAACTAGTGCTAAATAACGTACAAGTAAGAAATAAGGTGACCAGATGGTGTAGTGTCATGGGGTGAGGCCATGATCGCATATAAGAAGAGAGACTAATCTGATTAAGATAATGATCCAGAAAATGTGATACGTTCTGCTTCTACTGAGCATTCGTGCCAAAATAATGGACAAGAAATACATACAAGCTTCAGATGTATAACAACGTCGCTCAAGTTTATCGAAAAAGTTATTTACTTCTCTAATAAAGTTATGTATTTAGCTAGGGGGTCTAGCCTTCATCTCAACCAGTGGTCCTGGCATGTTGGGACTGTGAACGTGTATAACACTGAGTTTTCTTTTCTGTTCTTTTTTTGCACAGGTCAGAGGACACCACACGCCTTTGTGCTATGCAAAGACCGGCCATCAGAGCAGGGGTAAATAAGGGCATTGGATTGTTTGTGAATCTGATCAGTGATTTGTTGCTGTTACATAAAAAAGTCTTTGTTCTCCTTGTGTGAGTGATTCATTGGAGAACCGCTCAAACCTCCCCCTGGGGTAAAATTTAGCCGGGGAGCTGAGTGAAGAATAAATAGTTGTAGTCTTGTGCTCTTCTTTAAGCTCTCCTTAACAGTGATGTACCGCTTCTAAACTCCCCACACACAGGACGTAGCTCCCTGAATTCCTAATGACTTTGTATAGAGCTGGACTAGATGATCATTTAAATGAACGTACCATGCACTCACTAATGCATCAAATTAGCATCATAGAATATCCAATACATGAGTAAATGCTGCACAGTGAAGGGGAGGATATAGTTTAGTGATGCTCACGTTTAAAGAGTTATTAACACAGCCCTCATTGTTTTTTTTTTTGTAGTATTTTGAGGTGTAATCACATTTTCTTCATGACTGATATTGCCTGTAAGCAGTATGCATACAAGACCAAAGGAATCCTTCGTCCATATCAGGCATGTGAATGTGTGTCAGCAATGTTGGAGCAAATGTTACCACAATGTCGAGATGTTTCTCCGAGGCATTATTTAATGACCCTGAAGAAAACCACCCTTGTGCCTTGCATAACCCATGCCAATGATTTCTTCTGAATAACTAGAGTTAATATATAATAGATATAACATTTCATATCAGTTCATAGATATAACATTTGTCCATATGCATGAGTTACATAAGCATACACCTAAAAGGATTATTGTTTCATTTTTGTTTATGATGGCCTGACACCTTTTGCATTTATATTCAGACCATAAACACTTTCTTTATCAAATGACAGAAGAAACTTTTAATTAGTCCAAATCCTATATTTAAGGCTGCTGTAAAAAACTGCATTTGAAGAATTTTTGAAAGCATTATCTTTTGTTATTCTATTGGTTTCGACTGGCTTAGAAAAATCAATGCTTGAGTGTAAATGACTCTTACCTTCACAGGAAGCCATGCTGAGTCTGGTTGTAATGTCACTAGTGGCTGTTGGTGTCGAAAAGCCCGATGTCATTGATAAATCCGTAGCCTCCTGGTTGTCTCCTCTGTGTGGGGGCTCGTACGCCCCCCACCCCCCCTACGCTGCCCTCCCAAGCACATATGTCAGCCACCTCTGCTCTCTCTTTTAGCTCCGGTCCGCTCCGCGTGCCAGCTTCCCGATCTGGGCCGCCTGCTTACACCCTCCTTTCCCCCTGCTTCAGGAATGTGCCTCCCTTTGTGTTTAACCTTCAGCTGCGCAGAGCAGCTCCAGAGGGAGGCTGGAGACCTAATTACCTCCCAGTGGCCACACGGTCGCGGGCTTTAGGATGCAGCCGGACGGGCTGCACAGGGTCTCAGGCAGGAAGCGAAACGACCGTGGGCTCTGTGGAGCATCTCAATCCGGCGTGTGAAGCCTCGTTCAGCATCAGGCACGTGTGCCATCGTGCAGCCAAACGAGCGCGCGCTCTTTGTGTCTCACGTTTTCCAGTTACTAGAAGGCTGCCCTGGATTAGCACGGTGGTGGACCAATCAGAGCCCAGAGCCCGTGGAGGAGGCTGGGTAGGTGGCATTAAATCACAGCAGGAATGAGGATATTCTCCTGAGTATATCAGGAGAGGCTATTAGCGGCAGAACTAGAGGCACTTGGCGGATCAGAGCAGGAATAATCCATTTAACTAGGCGCGCACCTCCAACACTGTCATGTAAATAGGGATGAGTGATGGTGAAGACACGTTTCTGTCTCACACTGAAGTCACATGTGATGATCTACATTTCAGGTATCAAGCATCATTGCCAAAAAGGTGTACGTGATGGATTTGGCCTGAGCAGCAAGAGCCTAAATTAGATTAGAAAATACAGCATATAGTCATCAGCTAAATACCTACATATCCACGTACGGTTCTGAAAGTGAACCGCGGACCCTCCCGGGCCACACATCTCATCTCCGCCGGGCAGCCTTAACAAAGACATAAAGGTGTGGTGGGCGGCACCCGTTGAGGGGTGGGACGGCACCCAGCCAGGGGGCTTTGAATTATGGCCCTATCACGTTCAACGTGACCTTTCAGAGCCTCTCATCACAGGCCCTCTCCAGGCGAAGGCAGCTACCTCATCTCTCCACCTCCCAGGATTCACAGCCACTGACCCCATGACCCTGAGCACACGGTATCCTCTTGCTCTATTTATACACAGTTTCATAAATAAAGTTCCCACCAGGGCTCCTCAAACACAAGACCTCCCTGCGCTAGCCCTAACAGGACATGTCTCTCATTTAGAAAGCTAACACAATGATATTCTGGTAATTCGTTTAACAACACATGAAAGTGTGTTTATGTCAAACTAGAATTTACTAGAAACATCTCTATGTCAAACTAGAATTGCAACTCATTTCACATTTTGCTATTTTTAAGCAACATGTTTGCCGTAATCTGAAAGATATTTTTCAAGGACATTAGATTAGATAATACTAAACCCATGGGGCCTACATCCTGTAATAACCTGTAACTTTCATAGTGGTTCTAAAGTTTCTCCTGCCAGTCCAAATGTCATAATACAAATTCTATAACATCATGCATATTCTCCTATCAAATTGGTAAAATGTTTAATCATCCCATGAGATATGTGCAGAAGAACACTTTGAACAGCAATATGAAAAAGAACATTTAAAACTCAATTTAAACAGAAACCATACTAACGGAGCCTCTTCCTCTGGGTGATGCTTTTAGCCATGATCAAAACCCACGTGCTTGTATCTGAGATATAATACTTCCGTGTCGACGTCGAGAACGGCCTATCCCAAGGTCCCTGAATGAATATGCTAATACATTTTCCTGTGCAGTATGTCTTATGTGTCAAGTAACTTGAACCATCAAAACAAATTAACCAAACGTTGGCCTTTTTGTATCCAACCTCGTGTCTCTCATAAAAATGCATCGCCTCTTTGGGGACAAGTGGCAGACCAGCTGTGGTAGTGAGTACCGTTGAAGATGAACGCAGCTGCAGTATCAATAGTGTTGCCCATTTAGGGATCAAACTCACACTCACAATTCTGCACAGAAATCCTTCCTTCCAGATGTGATCTTCTGCTCTTAAGAAAATCGTTGCTAATAGTGTAAACGCAAAGACAAGTTCTAAATAAATGATACATTATGCCTCTTAAACCGTGCAAAATGTAGGCAGTAGCAAATAGATTTCTGTTTTTATCTATTACTTTTAACTGAATGGGCAAATTATACGGAGCCTTCAGCTAAGGCCTTTGTTCACGCGACAGCTTAATTCATCAAGCAGGAACACGGAGTATAGGCGAAGGAACACTGTCACTATTGAGAATAAAGCAAAGATAAAACATAAAGACGAGCCGTTTACATCGAAATAAATTAGCACATATAAAATAAATTTTATTCTCAACGTCTGCAATCAATACGATGCTGTTATTTGTGTCGTTAACCTATTCAGTATAACGGTAAGTTGGACAGTTAACAAACATGTTTTGCTTTTCTATATTCCTAGATATGTGGAGTGAATTGAAACTATTTGCGTTAGTATTGTTTCATGTCTACATGTGTTTGTTTACAAAAAATGTAAACCGTTTATTCTGTTCCATGTTGCAGTGTAACTGCCTACATTTGCTGTACAATAGCACCACCTGGTGGCCATTGATACTTTTTGCTACTGAACATCTTAAATGTCCTAGAAAATTACAGGATAGGTTAATGTTTTTGGGTTTTGGTCTAGTTAAAGTGAAAATAAACCTTTTAAAACTGGTAATAGGCCTATACCTAGATTATTTGTGGCAGTACCGTTGCGATGCACGTAACCTATTTGGAAAACGTTTTGTTTATGTTTATGTATGAAACTGCTATTATGTTTGTAGCAATATAATAAACTACATACAGGAGCGCGATTAAGCTATGCGATGCTCTATATGTGAGTGGTCATTATCGCAGACTTCGTATCTGCGGGATCTAGAGGATCTAGACGGGATCTTCTGTAAGATCTGACGCGCTCAGGATGGATTACTTCACGCGTCGTTGTTAGCTGCCACCCCGCGCCTGTCAGGACCAGCACACATGGTCGCTGTTACACGTGTAGATGTTGAGGTTTTTGGCCAATGCAGCTGAGCGTGGACCAGAGCGGCTCTGCAACCTCAAAGTATTATGGCGTCTTCGCAAGAAGTTATGGAGCGACCCTGGAGAAGTTCCCGGTGGACCAGAACCGAGCAGTTCGGTGGAAGAGACTGATCAGCCGCCAGCCGCCAGCGCTGGACACCAGGGGCTCGACTCGGGAGAAGGATGATACCCTGAAGTAAGACTTCTGTTTGACGTTTATAAGACTAAAATAATGTTGAGGAGTTTAGAAGATTCGGAAGTGTCTTGGTGAACCTTGTGATACGAAGAACAGACGCCTAGATGTCCCAGATAGCCAACTATACCTAGTTTTCAAAGTTGTTGCTAACGTTATTTACCAAGTTTGACCGTTTTTATCTGAAAATGAAATGGTTCTTGACGTTAAGTGAATAATGTTTTGTGCACACAGGGAATCTGGACTCTATGCCAACGGAATGTTTTGCGTTATATAGCAACGGGTCTTAACTAACTTCATTTTCTTCTCCAGTCACACGCCTTGGGATAACTGTTAACACAAGGCTCATGTCAGGGTGTTGTCTTTCCTTGGACATATCTAATTGCCCGATCCACGCAAGCATTCAGTTACGTCTTGGGTGCCGTCTCATCTCCCGGCCCAAAACGAGGTGGCCCACTTGTTATTTCTGAATCCTCCAGATGTAGGGGGAGTCTGTGAGTGTTCATTTCTAGACATCATACGAGTTTGAGGAACCCGTTTAATCAATGTTCATTTGACAATGAAATCAGTTGAATTATACAGCATAGGTGGTCTTAGCATTACTTTTGAGGTGTAAGGATGGGGCATCCATATTAAACACACATACCTTGCAAACGGGCCACTTCGATAGGTGCACCTGTCGCATTCTTGCATTTTTGTGTGTATTTTTTAAATCAGACTCGGTACGCTGGCCAACACATGTTTTGTTATCCTTCAAATAACACATTTTAAAAAGCCAATAAAATTAGGCTAGTAGTGAGTGGAGCTACGTTTTTTGTTGTTGTTTGTGCTTTATTGATATGTATATTTCTGTGACTAGCAAAAACATTAAAGATCACAAACAACATAAAAGACCACCTCCAACATTAAAGAGCAACGTTGTCTGCAGCACCCCCGTTACGAGGTCTGTCCTCTCTGCGAAATCACGGTCCCTTTGTGGGGGCCGGTGAAAGGCCCGGCGAGAAGGCGAATCCGTGTCACTCGTCCAGGTCTTTCAGCTGCTGATCGCCTCATGCATCTTTCAGAAGGGCCTGCCACGCGCGCTTCGCCGTGTGCTCCTCGAGCGAAACGTGAACCTCCTCCCGTGACGGCGGCACGAACCGCGAAAAGCCTCGAGCCTCCCGCTAATTAGTATCCCTTTCTCCCTTTCTTGCTCGCGACGCCGGTCTCGCGCGTGCGGCTGCAGCGTGCGTGCGCGAGACTCGGCCCGTTTCACTCGTAGTTCCAATTAGGCCTCTCGGTTTTTTTGCATTGGTCCCAGGCATTTTCTTTGTTCACGTAGGGGGCTCGGCGTTTGCAGAGAAGGTGATTTGGTGTGACCAGAGTGTGGTGTAGGCCTACATGGTCTTTATATACTGTATGGCTTTTCATTTTGGTTTATTAGACAAGTTACACCTTAAAGATGAGCTCTCACGTTCTGTTTCTCTCATAGTAGAAGTCTCAGAACACTGTTGGTGTTCCATAAATGAGTGGACAAATTTTGTGGACTAATTAGACTTCCTTTAATGTTTTGTATAATAAAGGAGGGCATATGTTTGTGATGCTGTTCAAATAGAGGCCATGAAGGTTTTTATGTGGTTTTTGTGGGTTGCAGGTCTTCTCTAGAGTCCATCAAGGTGTCTGTTGCTTCAGCCAGTGTCGGGTGGGGCCAGTGTCGGATGGAGAAAGTATTGGGTGGAGCTTGTGTCGGGTGGAGAAAGTATTGGGCGGGGACAGTGTCAGGTGGAGAAAGTTTCGGGTGGAGAAAGTGTTGGGTGGGGCCAGAGTCGGGTGGAGAAAATGCCGGGTGGGGCCAGTGTCAGGTGGGGTCAGTGTCAGGTGGGGTCAGTGTCAGGTGGGGATGCAAATAGAACAAAGGGAGAATTAGAGGAGAGTGTGGGAAAGCTCCCAAGACCAGCTGGAGTCCCATTGGTCACCTGAGACACAGGAGAAGGAGCAGAGGCTTGGCTGTGTGCCTCCACTGACGGAGTGCAACAGGCATGGATGCTCCGCCTGATCATGGGGAGTGGTAGGGGAAGTGTGTGTGTGTGTGTGTGTGTGTGTGTGTGTGAGTGAAAAGGCCTGCAGACTAAGTTTTGCACCCGACTTATCCCTGGGGTTTGCTCTGACGTTAACGGTTGTATGGACTCTGCACTCTGGTTGTATGGGGGAGACCTGCTGGTCACATACTGTGTACAAGCCAGCTGCGACAGCCAGCTGCTACAGGACAGGGTCCTGCTACAGGACAGGGTCACACTGCAACAGGACAGGGTCCTGCTACAGGACAGGGTCCCACTGCACAGGCACAGGCTACTCTGCCAGGGATGCAGGACTCATGGTCATTGGGTGAGTTATTAATGCGTTTATGGAAATTCAGTGCCCGGCAGGACAGAGCAGCAGGATAATTTGGGTGTTTTTGGTATTGTTTTTACTCTCCAAACGCACATGATGTCATCATGCTTTTGTAAGTGTGCTTTGTGTGACTCAAAATGAGTGTACTGATAATTATCTCAATTATCCTATTCTGTATTATTAAAACGAGTTTTTGTAAACTTATTTTATTAGGTTTTTTACTTATTATTTTGCTGTTTTACTTTCTACTTTATTTTTTCTATTCTACTTTTTATAGCGTAAAATGCTGATGCACTTGAATTTGCATTTGCGTAAACTTGTGTAAAATTTGCGTAAACTTGCATTTACACTAATGTTGACGCACTTGAATATTGAAAGTCAGATAATGTAAAACATCAACAATGTGAGACAACTGAAGCACACGCTTTTTTGGGAAGCTCCGTGTCGTCATAGTGATAACACTTGAGCACTTGAGCATGGCTGTATATTGTACCTTGATCTTGTACTATCTAAATTATTCATGCAGTAATTACGAACTGGATTGAGGGCAATTTCAGATAAAGAGTGAAAGCTTGGAACAACATCCTGAAGGTGGTTGTAGTTTAATTAAATGTATTTTTCCCGTCCGAACCTTTTATTTTCTACAGCTGTTTTAAAGGCCACCTCATTCTGTCAAGTACAAAAGCAATATTATATAAGGGGGATTTCATACCATAACCACAGCAGTTGGCAACTTTCTGTCTAGATGTAATAGTAATTAAAGATCTGGAAGTATGTTTTTATGTCTCGTTTTTTTGTTCTAGGAAGAAGTTTCTCAAAGATCCTGACAGCTACCTTTGTTCAGTCCCTGTCCGACTCACCAGAAGTGTTAACAGAGGCCTATCAAGTGACCAAAGGTAATTTGTCCATGCCTGCATGGCACCCACGTTCTCTCACATTACCGCACAGGCAAAGTCGTGTCACGTTTCGTGCGCCGCTTGAGATCTCTGAGGGCCCACTCCCGCGTCAGGACTGGGCAGGGAATACCCCGCGCCGAGCTTCGTGCTAATTGCGACGTGTCGGGTAATGTTGTGTTGGCAGAGTCCCACCTTGTCCTCGGGCCTCGGACGATGCTGCTAGCCCAGTGAGATGCCCCTCCTCTGGTTCCGACAGCACCGACGGTGTCACAGGTTTCTCCACGGAACACAGTTCCGTCTACTCCTGGAGATACGATGTAAGGGCCATCGTGCCATCTTTTCCACACTGTAACCACTGATTGGTTCTTCTCATTCTGTAAACAAACAACTGGCTAAAAATTTTATGTTCTAGGAATATTCCTGCAGAATTTTTTTCAGTTGTTTGTTCTTTAGTTACATTAATATAGCACCTGTCTCAGATCCAAGGTTGCGTGACAAAAATATCAGGGGGAAAATCTAGGAGAGAAAGTAGTAGTGTTGAGAATAAAGGCAAGTCTTTAAGTCTTTAACTGTGATGTGTACTATATAACAGTCATGGAGAGATTAGGGGAGGATACTAACCATGCTGTACAACACCTAGAAGGAAGCAGATTACTGTTGTGAGATCTAAGAGGTTGAAAAGATGGCATTCAGAAAGATAAGCAGGAGCAAGACCGTGCAAGCTTTGAATGTGAGAGAGGTTTTATGTAATATAGGAAAAGGCCAAGAACCAGTATACTTGAACAGAAGTAATATGATCACTCTTTGTTTTGAATGTGCTGGAATCTATTCAGTTACAGATATTTATCAGGACGACCTATAAAGAGAAAAGTGCATTGGTCAGTACTGATATAGGTATGTAGCAAAACCTACTAGCATAACATCACTTTTATCTAAATCATCACTTTTAAGATTCTAATTTATCCAGCATGTACCAGGGAGTCGGTCATAGAAAATTAACTGGCACTTATTTAATTTAATGTCACCTACAAAACAATGAAAGCTGAGCCCACAGCTGTGGATTATTTGTTCAATGGGCAACATGTAAATAAAAAAGGAAGGAGACCAGAACTGATCCTTGGGGCACACCTTGGGCTAGAGTGTGTGTGTGTGTGTGCGTGTGTGTGTGCGTGTGTGTGCGTGTGTGTGTGTGTGTGCGTGTGTGTGTGCGTGTGTGTGTGTGTGTGTGTGTGTGTGTGTGTGTGTGTGCAGGAGTTTGACCAGGCGAACGCTCAGCGTGTGCGACTGCTCTTCAGTGCGCTGGACGACCTCCTGTACGAAGGCAAGGCAAGCATCACAACCGAGACCCTGCAGAAAGAGTGTGAGGAGTGGAACACACACTCTCCCCACCTCAGGTACACACACTCATACACACACACACACACCTACAGAAGACTTTCACACACCTAGTCTTCAGCGGTGGTGTAATGAAGAGTTTTGTTATTGCTATAAAATAATAGGTATGAGAATTATGCGTGTTGTAGCTGCTCACGTGTTTGCTCACACCGCAGGATTTTAGGGACCCGGCTGGGGCCTCCGAAGCAGGAGGGAGTGCAGTACGTCCACAGGCGAGCAGGCAGTGTTGGGCCTCCCCTTCCGGCGCCGCACACGGTCAGGAGCTACCGTCACGGCGGGTAAGCTCCCGCAACTTCCTGCCGGACGTCCGGCGCTCCTCCCCCACCTGTGTGCCACCATCACAGCACCCACTGGGTACACGCGCTGTGGGTGGCTCACATTCAGAGATAAGGTTTCGTTTTTTTCCATTTCAGATTCAGTACCATTTAACCTCCAGATTCAGTATGTCTCTTTATATGACTTGAGTTAGTTCGTAGCTTAAATGATTTTGTTGTGACCTATTTCCTGTGTTCAACAATTATTGCTTTCAGTAGCTCATTAAAGGCCACTTATAACATATATACTGTACCTGTCACGACACCTGTTCATGGGGCATGACAGCATGTTTGAGCAGCTCACCGTGGTTTAACCACTAATGATATCACAAGGCCTTTCAGACGTGGAGCTGAATGCCACGTGACATGGGGGTTTGCTGCCCTCTCTGAGAGCATCTACACTAATACTGATTCAGACTCTTAATCCCAGCTGTTGAATATCAAACTGTAACCGGCGCATTTGGAGTTATCAAATGAACGCTCCCTATCAAAGTTATAGCCACCGAAGGCTGAACTTTTGAAGAGTTGCTTCGTTATATGGTCAGCTTTTCAGGGCCAGCGCCTCCTCGTGCATGAATCCATGCTATTGATTTGCTCTAAGGGCTTTCCCTCCTCGCCCTTTTCCACGCCGCGTTTATCCGCTCCGTCTCAGGATGTGAGGCACAAATGTTTTTATTTCGCCTGTTTACCCTCGAGCAAGCCCTGGAGCGCAGTCCTCCCGCGTCTGATTAGCAACGTGCTCGTTGGAGTAACAGCATTTCCCAGTGTGACAAATTCGTAAAATCCGTTTGCGCGGACCGGCTGAGGTGAGCCTCATCACCCCCCTCAGTGTCCTCCGGGCCTCCCCCACAGGCTGCGTGTGGACGGCCACGGGCTATCCCCGGGCCTGTGGTCCGACCAGGCCTTGAGCTCCAGGCCGCCCTTTCCAGAGCTCTCACCGTGCGACGTCCAGCCGGAGGAGGAGGTGTACATGGTGGAGGGCAGGATGGAGGAGTTTCTGGCTTACGATGGGAAAGAGACGTAGGTCACGCGTGTTTGGTAGTCCGATCACTATGAGATTATATAATAATAATAATAATAATCTTTATTTGTATAGCACCTTTCATAGATACATGCAACTCAAAGTTTATTATAGAATAAATAAAAAAGAAACATTAAAAAGAAGCAAAGATAAGAAGACAATTAGATAAGATAATTGCTGCTATTGTATAGTTTCTGTTGTTTGATTTCACAGTAAAGTTAGGCACTCGGTTATAAAAAAAATTATGCGATTGATAGGTCCTGTCAATCAAGCTGTGTCTCCGCCCACCGTATGTATCTGTGCTGTTTTACTGTTGACCTCTCGCTCCACTTCCCCCCTCTGCGTGGCAGAGAGAGCGAGGGCGTGGCCAAGCAGGCCGCCTCCTCCAGGGCCTGCCGTGCGGGGGTGCCCCCCGTCTCCCCCCGTGCCTGTCTCCGAGACGGCGTGGCTGTCGAGCTGTTCGACGACGTCTGGCGGGAGGTGGTGGGGCTGCTCCAGGACGTCTTACGCAAGCGCTGGGAGGAGCTGCGCTCGGGTGGGTGTGCCCCGCCCCCGACCCCGGCCCCTACTCATTGCAACACTAATAGGCAGGCACATGATGGAAATTGGTCCTGTAGAAGCTCTGCTGTCCGTAGTCAATCCGTGCAAGGTCTATACACCCACTTTAGCTTGCTGCGTCCCTGTTGTTAATGTTTCATTACCATGAAGACTTGCTAACATGCTACTTCTGAGCCCCAAGGGTGCTTTTCCCCCTCACACTGCTGTTCTGGCACCAGATGGAGTGTCACGGAGGAAGATTCCACCGAGCTCAAGCCATACTTTACGGGAGCCGTTATCTCCCCTCCCATCAAGGGGGGGCGCTCACGTCTCCCCGGGCAGTGGGCCCAGTGGCAGGAATGTGTTCTTATGGACCAACAATGGTAATGCACAGGTAGCAACCTACAACAAAAACACAGTTTTATAATTACAGAGTGCTCACCTTACTGCTGGAAATAAACTCTCTCTGTCTCTGTCTCTGTCTCTGTCTCTGTCTCTCTCTCTCTCTCTCTCTCTCTCTCTCTCTCTCTCTCTCTTTGTGTTTGATTAGGACTCGGCGGTCTTCAAGATGAATTTAAATGGCGTTATGACAATCCGGGCGAAGCCTCTGCAACAGAGACAGCAGGAACTGGGTGAAAGGTGAGAACTGGGTGAAAGGTCAGTGTAAGTGGCAGGTCCCATCCCTGCCATGCCCACTGCAGTCCTTAATAGTACACTGGCAAGAGCTGTTAGTCAATTGCATGCAGTAATTAATGCATGATGTCTGGGTTGTACCTTGCACATAACTGTGCTACTTTCATTCATATACTTTATATTTTGTTTATGTGGTCTAATGAAAGTTCCAGTTTTGCAGAAGCAGGCCATCTGCTTTGTGTTGCCTGTTGTTAAGGTGTGACGATGGGCACAGCGTGGTGCTGTGCACGAAGGCCCAGGGTCTGAGGGGCCAGAACGGGGCCTCACCCAGGCACCGGGTCCCCAGGCACGGGGCCTCACCCAGGCACGGGGCCTCACCCAGGCGCGGGGCCCAGATGCAGCTGTGCCGACCTGCCCACAGCACGCAGATCTTGCGAAGAACCAGGCTGTAAGCCATAAGACACCCTCTACTGTCCCATAAGCCTCCACAGAGTGAGAGGAATTAGACACATGGCCCTTTTTCTTTGCTAAATTGGTCCCTAAAGCACAATTGCGTCCCAGTTAACTTCTCACCATCACAGAGCCGGTTCAGAGCATCTGCAGGCACGTTAGACATAAGGAAACATGCTGTTTCTAACTGCTGTGTGTGTGTGTGTGTGTGTGTGTGTGTGTGTGTGTGTGTGTGTGTGTGTGTGTGTGTGTGTGTGTGTGTATACCTGTGTGTGTGTGCTTGCTGCAGCTCCACCGTGACCGAGGACCTGCTCTCTCTGCCCGTGGCTCCACTCCATAACCACAAGGTCCGGCTCATCCACAGTGACACTGTAGAGCAGGAAGCCAGCGCCCCCCCCAGACCACTGCAGGTATTGCAGCAGTTCTCATGGCTCCTCACCTGATCATCTGATCTTCGAGCCTCCTATCCCCAGTAGCTATCTGTACACCCCTCCATCCATCTACCTGTTTCAGTATTTATCACCTCTCAACGTATATCATTCATCAAGCACTTATGTGGTGGCTGGGGAGTCATTTTGTGATGTAGTTGTGGCAGGCGCTCAACCTCATATCTGCTGCACCCGTGTCTTTGTTTTATCCCCATGTCGTAACGCAGGAAGATCGATCTGTTACTTCGGACAGCGTCTTATCCTGCATGCAAACATTTGCTGAGTCACAGTCGTGTAGCCGGAGCGTATACCTGGACAGATAGCGATGTTTGGGAAGTGTGGCGGGAATGACATTAACTGCCCGACTTCTCACTGACAGCTCAGAGGGAGGGAGGTGAGAGTGGGAGGGGCCATACAGCCGAAGTCCAGCCTCCCACCCCTGCGTGAGCCCACCCTGCTACTGGAGGCCGCGTCCCGGCCCAACACCACCCTCACGTTCAGGGTAAGACTCGCACCTCGCTGCTCATAAGACTGCTGGTGCAACAGGATTAGAACACGATACACTACAATTGTTTGACTTCAGTTTTGCGTTGGACAACAGGGACCAATTATTTCTCCGGCGTGCAGAGACACGTAGCTGTTGCCAAGAGGTAGTTATACACTGGCAGTATTAGAAGATAGGTGTGGTGTAATTGTAGGGTTGCTGGTTTTTATTAAGTGAGTAAATTCTCAGTTCTCACTGAGCTTTAGGTCTGAGGCTCTTGTGGCCAGTTCTCCTGGTGCTGTGGTAACCTTACACAATGTAGACACTGCACATCCTGGTGTCACTCACATCAGTCTCCCTTCTGCAGTCCGACACGCTCGTGAAACGCTCTTTCACACCCGTGGATTTCATCTGTAACGTGAGGCCTGGGAGAGGTCTTCTCCTGAGGACAGGTGATGACGCGGGACCTGTGTGTGTGTGACCTGGCAGATTTGTACACGGTTAATTAAATGGGATCTCTTTCAGCTTTGGAAAAAAGTACCATGAATGTCCTTGTGCTATAATTTAATATCAAGTTTAAACTTCCACATGCAGTTCCCATCCTAAGACCTGAATAAGATGTCTTTTACATTTTCTCATTGGTCTAAGAACTACTTTTTAATGTGATTTTGGGACTTTTATGTTGATACTGACACTTTTATTTTGCTTTTGTATCCCAGGTCATTACACACCCCTGGGTGTGACAGGTTTTAGCATGGGCATCACCTGTTCCACAGCCAGTGGCTTTTCTGAGTGTGCCACACCCCCAAGGAGACGCACACACCTCCTCCCCTCCACTGATGGGGAGGGAGGGAGCAGAGCTGTAGGTAAAATCAGAGCAGTACCCTTTTATTTACCCACTGAGAACACATACAGTGGAGTATTTTCCCAGTTTGTGTTGTTTGGGCTCTGCATTGCAGCACTCTGGATGTCAAATAAAGAGTTTGAAACATTTGTACTGGCAGCTTTAATGCAAGCATGTTTAAATAGCCATTGGTTAAGTCCTGTAGGATTCAAACAGCCTGTATAAGGATAATGAGTTTTAGGAACCAGACACACTGCTCACCCGTTTCATCAACTACTTCATGGATGACTGAGCTAACAAAAGGTCCCCAGGAATTTGTAGATGTTGTATTAGGGCCTGACTGGCTTTTCTTACAACGTCAGTACAGAATAAGCTGCCTGTGAAGAAGGCCGTTGTAAAGCAAAGATGGCCAAACAAGATGCATGTCTCAAAATCAGTCGACGAGACGCAATGATGCCCCGTAATAATGACCTCGGAGTTTACAGCACGATACTAATTTGTAATCCTCAAGGACAGAAGGTTTTCTAGAAAGTACATAAAAAGCTCACAGAGTTCTGGGACAGTGTTATGAACAGATGTGAAGAAAGAGGAGAGTGTAGTGAAATTAGGACGTGTTGGTGATTTGAAGCACCTACAAAGCATGGTGGAAAGGACATAGGATGAGTGTGCCATACCTAACCTAATGTGACTCACAGAAGACCTGTAGAACTGTATTACGATCTCCATACAATCCACAGAGAAATTCATACTTTAAAAACAAACAAATACAACTTAATTGTGAGAAAAAATTTTTTTGCATTATTTTGGGGAATGAAAACAATATTTTGTTCATGGGCGGCTGGGGTTGCTGAACTTTTCAGAGCTTATTAGAGAGTATAAGGACAGATGAGACGGATCTGGATCTGTAAGGTCTGTTTGTTTCACATTTCTCAGGTGCACGGAAGTCAATCACTCGGTTTCCCATATATGGCCAGAAGAAACATCCTGTGGTAATGCCATAGCATGGTTAAAGTGGACCACCCGCGTGGTTGAAGTGAACCACCAGTGCACAGAGCGGAGTTCAGAAAAGTTGGACGCCCAGTCGTGCACGACGCCCATTTCCGTGCATTTGCTCTTCCTCCAATTACAGGCAACGTGTCATTTTGCCACTAACAAAGTGTGCTGCTCACACACTGTTTGTATGTAAATTACTGGTACAGAAAGGTATCGGCGGTTATGTAACCACGCTGAAAATGGTTGTTAAAAAGGCAGTTAACACAAGAGACAACGTTTGTCAAATTCACATTTTCTGTTTTGGGTTACATTGTCTGTGTTGAATGCCAAAACACGTGTATGTGGAACATATACTGTATGTTTATTTATGTAAACAATAAATAGGATTGTTTACTGCAGTTGGAGAAGCGTTTATTGCATGTTGTTGAATAAGAAGCCCAATGACACCGTTATTCCTACGATGACTATCATGCCAATAACAATCATGTACATCACTGAATTTGTATATGGTGATCAAAAATGTGGAATCTTATGTTGTACAGACGAGCAAAAGGCACCCCGAGTTGTCAGTCTCAGTCTGGTTGAATTGTGGTAATGCTCTTTTACAACCCATGTTCTGGTTTGGTTATTCACAATCTAGTTTGACTATCACTTTGCTTTTCGCTGAGGATTAGGAAACACCTCATATCCGAGGTCTTGTGTGTGTGTGTGTGTGTGTGTGTGTGTGTGTGTGTGTGTGTGTGTGAGTGTGTGTGTGTGTGTGAGTGATTATAATCCTGCACTGGTGTTCTGCTTAGCTTCCCTTAAGAAACTATAACTGCAGAATGGTCAAGCAGTGAGATCTGGGGAAAGATTACTCCAAGATTACTCCAAGATTACTCCTCCACCTTCAGTCACTACATGCTGAACTGAAGAGCAGATCAAACGGTAATTCGGTACCTGCTCTCATATTTCACCTCTCCAGGCTGTCAATGATTTAGCTGCAGTTCGTAAATAAACCAGTGTGGCCTTCTCGATTCCCCTGTTTGCTGAGCAGTGAAACGGTTAAGTCTGAAGTTCATCGGAGTGACTCCACGTTTTCAGAGCGCTTACCAAAGCCAACTCCATTGCAACAACATGGCCATTCTGTTAGGACTATATACGCTGGGGAGCATAACCTCAATCATCGTATTTGTTCTGCTGGTATACGTTTCATACAAACCAGTAAAAAAGTATGTACAGACATGGAGGGAGATGATGCCAGTTCCAGGCATGGAGGGAGCTTTCCCGATCATTGGCAATGCTCTGCAATTCAAATCCAACGCAGGAGGTAACGTGTTCTGTCTGTCTGTCTGTCTGTTGCAGAGTGTCCTGGTTTGAATGCAGTATAAAGTACAAAGAAGGACGTTGCTTTTCATGTTTGTCTATGTTTCAAAGATTTCTTCAACCAGATTGTTGAGGGCACTAATGAGAACAGACACAGGCCTCTGGTGAAGATTTGGCTGGGACCTATTCCTTTCCTGGTCTTGTATCATGCAGAGACCATCGAGGTGTGATGAATCATTTTCATATGGACATACAGTGCCTTGCGAACGTATTTGGCCCCCTTAAACTTTTCAACCTTTTGCCACATTTAAGGGTTCAAAGATAAACAATTTAATTTTTTTGTGAAGAATCATGAACACATGGGACACAATTGTTAAGTGGAATGAAATTTATTGGATATTTTAAACTTTTAACAAATAAAAAACTGAAAACTGGGGCATGCAAAATTATTCGGCCCCTTTACTTACTCCAGAAGTTCAGTGAGGATCTCTGAATTATCCAATGTTGTCCTAAATGACTGAATCCTGTCCTAAATCCACCTGTGTGTAATCAAGTCTCTGTATAAATGCACCTGCTCTGTGATAGTCTCATGAAGACCAAAGAACACACAAGGCAGATCCAAGATACAGTTGTGGAGAAGTTTTAAGCCTGATTTGGATACAAAAAGATTTCCCAAGCTTTAAACATCTCAAGGAGCACTGTGCAAGCGATCATATTGAAATGGAAGGAGTATCAGACCACTACAAATCTTCCAAGACCTGGCCGTCCCTCTAAACTTTCATCTCAAACAAACAAGAAGACTGATCAGAGATGCAGCCAAGAGGCCCATCATCACACCGGATGAACTGCAGAGAT
This sequence comes from Brachyhypopomus gauderio, assembly GCF_052324685.1. Lineage (NCBI taxonomy): Eukaryota > Metazoa > Chordata > Actinopteri > Gymnotiformes > Hypopomidae > Brachyhypopomus > Brachyhypopomus gauderio. Next base: position 5,716,629 of record NC_135221.1, on the reverse strand, counting down.
CTAGAGCTGAGGTGGGAGAGTCTGTCCATAGGACAACAATCAGTCGTACACTGCACAGATCTGGTCTTTATGGACGAGTGGCAAGAAGAAAGCCATTTCAAAAAGATATCCATAAAAAGTCTTGTTTAAAGACACCAAACATGTGGGAAAAAGGTGCTCTGGTCAACTTTTTGGGCACAATGCAAAACGATATGTTTGGTGTAAATGCAACACAGCTCATCACCCTGAACACACCATCCCCACTGTCAAACATAGTGGTGCCAGCATCATGGGTTGGGCCTGCTTTTCTTCAGCAGGGAGAGGGAAGATGGTTCAAACTGATGGGAAGATGGATGGAGCCAAATACAGGACCATTCTGGAAGAAAATCTGTTGGAGTCTGCAAAAGACCTGAGACTAGGGTGGAGATTTATCTTCCAACAAGACAATGATCTGAAACGTAAAGCAAAATCTACAATGGAATGGTTCACAAATAAACATATCCAGGTGTTAGAATGGCCAAGTCAAAGTCCAGACCTGAATCCAATCGAGAATCTGGGGAAAGAGACTGAGCTCGAGCTGTTTTATACGGAAGAATGGGCAAGAATTTCAGACTCTCGATGTGCAAAACTGATAGACATACCCCAAGCTACTGTAATCGCAGCAAAAGGTGGCGCTACAAAGTATTAAGGCAAGTTTAAAAAGGTTAAAATACCCAATAAATTTCATTCCACTTCACGATTGTGTCCCTCGTTTTGATTCTTCCCAAAAAATTCTATTTGTATATCTTTGTTTGAACCCTGAAATGTGGCAAAAGGTTGAAAAATTGAAGGGGGCTGAATACTTTCACAAGGGACTGTTTATGGTCACTCCCTCCATATTTGGACATATGTCACTCTGGTCCCAGAAAAGTGCTCTCGTTAAGCTTCAGGAACGCATTTAATGAAGGAAGAAATGTCTGTGTAGGTCTCAATATTTATTTATTGTGATGGTGCAGGTTTGTAATGTCTGTTTTCTCCCTGTTCTGCCCTGGTTTTCTTTCAGCCTGTGCTCAGTAGCTCCCGACACCTGGATAAATCCTACCCCTACAGATTCCTGCAACCTTGGCTTGGCACAGGTCTGCTAACCAGGTACAAGCGCCACACGATGGCCATCTTGGCCCATCTTTCATAATAGCAGACGCCATGTCCCCGCCCAGAGGTCGGTCTTGTTCCGCTCCTGCTAAAGTCCAGCAGGAAGTGATAGCCACTTGACCTCTATGACAAGGCGAGGGTGCAGAGGCAGACTTCATGGTTTCCTCTCCCGCACACCACAGCACGGGAGACAAGTGGCGGCGTCGACGCAAAATGCTCACCCCGTCGTTCCACTTCTCCATCCTCGCCGACTTCCTGGAGGTGATGAACGAACAGAGTGAGATCTTGGTCCAGAAGATGCAGGACCACGTGGGCGGAGAGCCGTTCAACTGCTTCAGCTACATCACGCTCTGCGCTCTGGACATCATATGTGGTTAGTGGGCTGGAAACTCCTTATTATCTCTCTGGTCATTACCATTGAGTCAGCAGTTTATTCTAATGCATTGTTATGGTGTCTGCTGGTGACATTAACATTATAATCTGTATATAATCTACATTAAGTTATTATAGTTTTTAACTTGGTAGGCTGAGCACATTCTGTCTAATATTGGAGTGCAATACTTCTAAGATTGTATCTGTGAATTTTCCTCACAGAGACAGCAATGGGAAAGAAGGTCTATGCACAGAGCAATGCTGACTCTGAATATGTCCAAAGTGTGTATAAGTAAGTTACATCATTTGTATATTAAAGGAAGTGACATTTGCATATGAAATGTTATGGAAATGTTGTTGAAAATTTAGCTGCAGTTGCATGAATATGTAGGTTTGTAAATAAATAAGTAGACACACTACAGTTTCAGTAGAAGATGTTTTATCAGATATGATGTTTATCAGATATGATAACAGATTTATGAGATATCTGATGACCCATACCTTTCTAATCCAGGATAGAATCCTCTTAAAGGCTAAGGTAGCATTGACCAGACATTTCTATCTGTGAAATTTTACAAATGCATGATCTCATTGTCTGTGTGATGTAATCCAGGATGAGTGACCTGATCACACGGAGACAGAGATCTCCATGGTGGTGGCCTGATTGGATTTATAACGCGTTAGGAGAGGGGAACGAACAGGCTAAAAGACTCAAGATATTACAGTCCTTCACTGCTAATGTAAGAGATCCTTCTCAGCCAGGGCTGAGGATATTTGAACAGAGCATGCACACCAATATCATACTTTATGTATAACCAGAGGGAAGTGGGGAATACTTCATAGAAAATCCTGCATTTTCTTGTTTCAGTTACTGGAATTCACATGCAGCTTTAAGCTAGAGCACTAAAAGTTCTGAAAAAAACATTTGGTGCAGGGAATTTGATCTAGAGTCTCAGAGTCTGTCGTGATGTGTCTGAACTGAAGGTGATCAAGGAGAAAGCAGCGAAGAAGACCGCTGTATCGGACAAAGAGTCGGACCACAGGCCCAGAAAGAGGAGGGCCTTCTTGGACATGCTGATGAAATTGGCTGACGATGCGGGTGCGAACCTGGGGCTCGAGGACATTCAGGAGGAGGTGGACACCTTCATGTTTGAGGTAGTACTAAAAACGAGTCCCCTTCGAGCAGAGCTGAGCCGGGAGTTGATGCGTTCATTTGCTCCGTGACAGGGCCATGACACCACCGCCGCCTCCATGAACTGGGCCTTACACCTGATTGGCTCTCACCCAGACGTCCAGAAGAAAGTGCAGACAGAGCTGCAGGAGGTGCTGGGTAATGAAGTTTTTTAATAGGGTGTCGGATGGACGACCCCCGTCACAGAGTTCACTCACGCGCGTCCCCGTCTCTCTTGTTCCCGTGGCGATGGACAGGCCCTGCGGGGCACCGCGTGGGGGTGGAGGAGCTGAAGAGGCTGAGCTACCTGGAGTGCGTCATCAAGGAGAGCCTGCGCCTGTTCCCCGCCGTGCCGCTGTTCGCACGCCGCATCTGCAACGACTGCCACATAAGTACGTAGCAGCAGGTTGCCATGGTGGCGGCGGGTCGCCGCGGCGCCCGCGTGCCATTTGAAGTCACAGCTGTTATTTGCGTCTCTGTAAAACGTCATGAGCTTCTAGTTTTGTCTCCCAACATCAGATTATCAGATTATCTTCTGGCTCAAATTTAAAGACAATTGCATCTTAAAGGGAAGGTGGGGCTTTTTGCCAGTAGTGGTTAAATTTGTTACATGCAACAAAGTTTTAGTTTCTGGTATTTGTTTTTAGACCGTTCCAGACCGTTCTGTGTTCTGTTTTGGGGATTTTTTTGAAGAAAGAGGAGAGTGTAGAGAAATATCTGAGCAGCCACTGAGGTCTTCGTTTTGTCTTCGCTACTTTTCTGCAGGAGGTTTCAAAATCCCAGAGGGCGTGAATGCTGTGATCATCCCGTACGCCCTCCACCGCGACCCGCGCTTCTTTCCCCAGCCCGAGGAATTTCGACCCGAGCGCTTCCTGCCTGAAAACAGCACAGGGAGACATCCGTACGCGTACATCCCGTTCTCCGCAGGCTTCCGAAACTGCATTGGTAAGTCACACTCGGGATTTCTGCAATAAAAGGCCATCGAACCTGTGAACGGTGCCGTTTTTGGTGCGTGTGCCCCGCAAGGTCTCGGAAACGCAGAAAACCGGGCGGTGGTTTTCTGGCCAAGGCTGCTGAGTTTCATCAGACAGGTCTCACATTACCAACACCACTTGTTATGATACAGCATCCCACCGCCATCACGCCACAAGTGTTGTGCGCCAATCCACTCTGACCCTTTGGAATCAATCATCCATTTGCCCCGTGCCGCATGAAGAGAAGAGTGCTTCTACCTCCACTCCCACGTTCATCCTGAGAGAGCACGGGCCCGTCTCCCACCGCTGAACCAGACGGAGCGTAACCACACTGGCTACCCGAGAGGAGACACAATCTGACGAGGTGGAGCGCAGGGAGCAGCACAGTGAGACACAACCGTGGAGATAATTAGCTTCGTCTCCGTGGGGTCGTGTCAAAGGGCAGGACTGCTCCAGGATGGGAACTCCAAAGAAGAACGTTGTAAAGCCAGATGAGTGTAAAGGAACTCGGTGATAATTAACTCTTCTCTGTGTTCATTTGTGTGTGTGTGTGTGTGTGTGTGTGTGTGTGTGTGTGTTGTCCCAGGCCAGCGCTTTGCTATGATGGAAGAGAAGGTGGTTCTGTCCTCTGTGTTGCGTCACTTTGATGTGGAGGCGTGTCAGAGTCGTGAGGAGCTACAGCCCATCGGGGACCTCATCCTCCGTCCAGAACAGGGCATCTGGATCAGACTGCACAAGAGGGCCGTCTGATTCAGAACAGGGCATCTGGATCAGACTGCACAAGAGGGCCGTCTGATTCAGAACAGGACATCTGGATCAGACTGCACAAGAGGGCCGTCTGATCCAGAACAGGACATCTGGATCAGACTGCACAAGAGGGCCGTCTGATCCAGAACAGGACATCTGGATCAGACTGCACAAGAGGGCCGTCTGATCCAGAACAGGGCATCTGAATCAGACTGCACAAGAGGGCCATCTGATTCACAACAGGGCATCTGGATCAGACTGCACAAGTGGACCGTCTAATCCAGAACAGGGCATCTGGATCAGACTGCACAAGAGGGACGTCTGATTCACAACAGGGCATCTGGATCAGACTGGACAAGAGGGCCGTCTGATCCAGAACAGGGCATCTGGATCAGACTGGACAAGAGGGCCGTCTGATCCAGAACAGGGCATCTGGATCAGACTGCACAAGAGGGCCATCTGATCCAGAACAGGGCATCTGGATCAGACTGCACAACAGGGGACTGTGTGCAGTGCCGTCATTAAAAATGTTGTTAGTTGCCCAGCTGGTTGTCCTGCAGTAGGAGCTGGTGTTTACACGCATGTTGGATGGCATATCTGAAAATATGTGCTAAAATGACATGGACTTAAATGCTGACTGCTTGGCTGATCTCTAATTTTATTCATGTAAAATATGTGATGTAAAAAAGTGATGTAATTATTAGTAGTAGCAGCTTTTATCTTTTGTTATGAAGTATTGGACAGGATACACTGATTACAACATAATGCTGTTAAAAGAACCTGAATTAAAACCAAACTTCTAAAACTGGGCCATTGAAATCAATTTCTTGTTAGACTCCAGATTCACTATAATATGGCCAGGCTATTAAATTGTTAAATCCCCCTTTTCTCTGGAGGTTACAGACAGTAGGGCCACTGGCTCTGGGCCGCAGTGGCCCTGTGGACCATGTGTATGAGGTGACGCACCAGTTTCCTTCTATACGTTTACAGTACACATTATCAGTCATTATTATTCTTTTGGCGTCAATGCTAGTGGAATTTGCTGTGGACTTTTCATTTAATCCCAGTGGCGGTTCTAGGGGTGGGGCCACAGGGGCATTGGCCCCAGCTGAAATCTGATTGGCCCCCTGAAGTGCCCCTTTCCTGTCACTCATCTGTCCTTTGCCCGAGAGCGATGATCCTCAGATTATAGGTGGATGTAATTCCATACCCAAACACTAGTGGCGCCAAATCGGAATGTCCAGCGTGAAATAAAGCTTACAGAAGAAGACTTGCACGATCCCGGGGATAAAGTTTTTCCATCCACAACCGATGGCACTTTTGAGGAGTTGGTTGGTAAGTCATAAATCCCTGTTAACTCACAGCTGTCACGTAGCTTAACATTAAATTTAAGATGCAAAGCTAACATTAGTTAACAGTAGTGTTAACTGAGGCCCTACTTGTGTTTAGACATGAACGTTAGCATTTTGCTAATAAATGTAATACGAATTCACGTTCTTCTTTGTAACTTAGATTTGTGTGTTAACATTAAATATAATGTTTGGCAATGATGGAGAATATAAAAATAAAGGGTCGGTGTCAGGCAGGAGTTTTTGGGAGAGAGAGAGAGAGAGAGAGAGAGAGAGAGAGAGAGCGCGCGAGCAGATTCATATATCACCACAACTCGCTTTATATTTTAAGCTTTCAAGTCATTCCTTCAGCTTTAAATAAATAGTAATGTGGTCTTGTGGACAACATGGTTTCTGCTGAATAGTTTGTGACATATATTTGTATTTTAGCCACAAACTGGGACAGGACTCTCTCTGATAAGGACAAGCAGAGTGAAGTTGATGACTTAACTCCCCATTCTACTGAGCCACCAGAGTCACCGATCAGTGCTGATCCTACAGGATCTGATGGTAAGAGGCTCTCTTGGAAAGTAATAACTGATTGCGTGTGTATTGTGACACTAGGCTTATGTTAAATACACTGCTCAAAAAAATAAAGGGAACACTTAAACAACACAATATAACTCCAAGTCAACCACACTTCTGTGAAACCAACCTGTTCAGTTAGGAAGCAACACTGATTGTGAATCAATTTCACCTGCTGTTGTGCAAATGGAATAGACAACAGGTAGAAATGAGAGGCAATTAGCAAGACCCCCCCTATAAAGGAGTGGTTCTGCAGGTGGGGACCACAGACCACTTCTCAGTACCTATGCTTTCTGGCTGATGTTTTGGTCACTTTTGAATGTTGGTGGTCCTTTCACACTCGTGGTAGCATGAGACGGACTCTACAACCCACACAAGTGGCTCAGGTAGTGCAGCTCATCCAGGATGGCACATCAATGCGAGCTGTGGCAAGAAGGTTTGCTGTGTCTGTCAGCGTAGTGTCCAGAGGCTGGAGGCGCTACCAGGAGACAGGCCAGTACACCAGGAGACGTGGAGGAGGCCGTAGGAGGGCAACAACCCAGCAGCAGGACCGCTACCTCCGCCTTTGTGCAAGAAGGAACAGGAGGAGCACTGCCAGAGCCCTGCAAAATGACCTCCAGCAGGCCACAAATGTGCATGTGTCTGCACAAACTGTTAGAAACCGACTCCATGAGGATGGTATGAGGGCCCGACGTCCACAGATGGGGGTTGTGCTCATAGCCCAACACCGTGCAGGATGCTTGGCATTTGCCAGAGAACACCAGGATTGGCAAATTCGCCACTGGCGCCTTGTGCTCTTCACAGATGAAAGCAGGTTTACACTGTGCACGTGACAGACGTGACAGAGTCTGGAGACTCCGTGGAGAGCGATCTGCTGCCTGCAACATCCTTCAGCATGACCGGTTTGGCAGTGGGTCAGTAATGGTGTGGGGTGGCATTTCTTTGGAGGGTCGCACAGCCCTCCATGTGCTCACCAGAGGTAGCCTGACTGACATTAGGTACCGAGATGAGATCCTCAGACCCCTTGTGAGACCATATGCTGGTGCGGTTGGCCCTGGGTTCCTCCTAATGCAGAACAATGCTAGACCTCATGTGGCTGGAGTGTGTCAGCAGTTCCTGCAAGATGAAGGCATTGAAGCTATGGACTGGCCCGCCCATTCCCCAGACCTGAATCCGATTAAGCACATCTGGGACATCATGTCTCACTCCATCCACCAACGTCACGTTGCACCACGGACTGTCCAGGAGTTGGCGGATGCTTTAGTCCAGGTCTGGGAGGAGATCCCTCAGGAGACCATCCGCCACCTCATCAGGAGCATGCCCAGGCGTTGTAGGGAGGTCATACAGGCACGTGGAGTCCACACACAATACTGAGCCTCATTTTGACTCATTTTGATTACATCAAGTTGGATCAGCCTGTAGTGTTTTTCCACTTTAATTTTGTGTGTGGCTCCAAATCTAGGCCTCCATTGGTTAATAAATTTGATTTCCATTGATTATTTTTGTTTGATTTTGTTGTCAGCACATTCAACTTTGTACAGAACAAAGTATTCAATGAGAATATTTCATTCATTCAGATCTAGGATGTGTTATTTGAGTGTTCCCTTTATTTTTTTGAGCAGTGTAATTTGTCATTTGCTTCTTTTTAGACATCTTCCAGTGTGGTGCACAGAATCCTGTGCAGACGTCAAATATTTGTTCTGCTACAGTAGAACCTGATGGTTTGCTTTTCATTCTGTAAATATAAGTCTTTAAATTTCAGTGAAATATGCACTCATTCACTTACTGTTGCTGAGTGCCATGAAAGTTAAAAGTTGAGGGATATTAACAATTGACTGTGTGCTATTGTGTGCAAGGATGTTGGGCAAATACTTGGCCCCTCTATGAATATTGTGGCCCCTTGATGGCCCCTTACTCAGAAAAATCCTAGATCCGCCACTGTTTAATCTACAGCAAATTATGTATGTTTTAATGTCAAAAATCACTGTAGGCAATGTGTCAGGGATCATCTTTAACACAGCCACTAAACAGACTGCAGTGTGACCACAGTGTTTTAGTAACACAGCCACTAAACAGACTGCAGTGTGACCACGGTGTTTTAGTAACACAGCCACTAAAGCAGACTGCAGTGTGACCACGGTGTTTTAGTAACACAGCCACTAAACAGACTGCAGTGTGACCATGGTGTTTTAGTAACACTGCCACTAAAGCAGACTGCAGTGTGACCACGGTGTTTTAGTAACACTACCTCTAAAGCAGACTGCAGTGTGACCACTGTGTTTTAGTAACACTACCTCTAAAGCAGACTGCAGTGTGACCACTGTGTTTTAGTAACACTACCTCTAAAGCAGACTGCAGTGTGACCACGGTGTTTTAGTAACACTGCCTCTAAAGCAGACTGCAGTGTGACCACGGTGTTTTAGTAACACTACCTCTAAAGCAGACTGCAGTGTGACCACGGTGTTTTAGTAACACTACCTCTAAAGCAGACTGCAGTGTGACCACGGTGTTTTAGTAACACTACCTCTAAAGCAGACTGCAGTGTGACCACGGTGTTTTAGTAACACTACCTCTAAAGCAGACTGCAGTGTGACCACGGTGTTTTAGTAACACTGCCACTAAAGCAGACTGCAGTGTGACCACTGTGTTTTAGTAACACTACCTCTAAAGCAGACTGCAGTGTGACCACGGTGTTTTAGTAACACTACCTCTAAAGCAGACTGCAGTGTGACCACGGTGTCTTAGTAACACTACCTCTAAAGCAGACTGCAGTGTGACCACGGTGTTTTAGTAACACTACCTCTAAAGCAGACTGCAGTGTGACCACTGTGTTTTAGTAACACTACCTCTAAAGCAGACTGCAGTGTGACCACGGTGTTTTAGTAACACTGCCTCTAAAGCAGACTGCAGTGTGACCACGGTGTTTTAGTAACACTGCCTCTAAAGCAGACTGCAGTGTGACCACGGTGTTTTAGTAACACTACCTCTAAAGCAGACTGCAGTGTGACCACGGTGTTTTAGTAACACTACCTCTAAAGCAGACTGCAGTGTGACCACGGTGTTTTAGTAACACTACCTCTAAAGCAGACTGCAGTGTGACCACGGTGTTTTAGTAACACTGCCACTAAAGCAGACTGCAGTGTGACCACTGTGTTTTAGTAACACTACCTCTAAAGCAGACTGCAGTGTGACCACGGTGTTTTAGTAACACTACCTCTAAAGCAGACTGCAGTGTGACCACGGTGTCTTAGTAACACTACCTCTAAAGCAGACTGCAGTGTGACCACGGTGTTTTAGTAACACTACCTCTAAAGCAGACTGCAGTGTGACCACGGTGTTTCACTGCAGATATCTAGTAGTTTCTTATTGGTGTGAGACATGAAACTGCTGCTCACAGCCAAGCTAAAAACCCATCTCGGATATCATTCTGTGTTCATTACAGCACCTGAACACAAGTGCATGGCAATTTAGAATACATGATCTGTGATCGTACAATAACTAGTGCAGCTATAGAAAGTTGAGTGAACACACAATAAACAAAGCAGAACTTCAAGGCATCTGTGTTCACTACAGTGGTGCACTGTTACACTATCGGCTACAAATGAAGCTGCACTTTAATCTCTCATTTAATTGCAGTATCAAAATGATCTTTGCTGAGTTTCTCATTGCATGGCAGTAATGGATCTTTGCTAGAAATGTCGGCTTGTACATCAGACTTGTGCATTTAGATCACCCCCCCCCCCCCCCCCCCCCCAAATTGTTCGCAAAACCACAGACACAGGGTTAACAAGCCCTTGTACTGTTCCAACTGTCCCTCTGTTGACATACAGCACATCCTCAGGCAGTGTAATTGTAAGAGAATAACAACATGGTTCAAAAGTAAAGACACCCAAACACGTGCACAAGGTGGCGGAAGCTGTATATGACGCAGGGCGAGAAGGTGACACTTGTTCCCTGTTTCTTGATAACGCGGGCTCATGTACCTTTCCTGGAAATAACTAACTAAAATAACTTTGCTGTGAAAAGAGGCCAAACACTTTAAAGTGCTCTGATAATGCCTGAGAATGTTTAGGACGAGAACCTTACACCTTCATTCTTTGACATCATCAGGGAAGACAGAGCATGAAGGTAGAAATGCAAATGTATTTTTGATATAAATATTGTACAAAATCTCTGGCTATGTTTTGCCTGAAAACTTTGGCAAAACCATCTTTTTTAGTTTATTTGAATACATCCCGAGGTTGCTTACACATACTGGTATAATATAACACATGTGCATGATGATAATAGTCTGTGCAAATTTGTTTTGAATTTAACCCATCTGTGCAGTTAGAACACACACACTAGTGATTACTAGGGGGCTGTGGTGCACACATGCCCAGAGCGGTGGGCATCCCTAGCCCAGCACCTGGGGAGCAGTTGGGGTTAGGTGCCTTGCTCAAAGGCACCTCAGTCATGGCCTCAGGTCTGGGAATCGAACCCACGACCCTCCGGTCACAAGACCAGTTCCCTAACACCAGACCATGACCGCCCCTGTTGACTGTTGACCCTGCTCCTTTCGTTTACGTGGCCTACCACTTCATGGGTGAGTTACTGTCATCACCAAACATTTCCACTTATAATACAGCTGAGAGTTGACTGTGGAATATTTAGGAGTGAGGAAATTTCATGACTGGATTTGTTGCACAGGTGGCATCCTATCACAGTTCCACACTGGAATTCACTGAGCTCCTGAGAGTGACCCATTCTTTCCTAAATGTCTGCATGCCTAGGTGCTTAATTTTATACACATGTGGCCATGGAAGTGATTAGAACACCTGATTCTGATCATTTGGATGGGAGAGCGAATACTTTTGGCAATATGGTATACGTTTTTTGTCCATTTTATATCTGTCTGCCTATTTTGCCTTTCAGATGTCTAGACCTATTGCCTGTTTTTGTACTTACAATTTTTGAATCATGATTTTGCTCTCTCTGTTTCTTACTCGTGCCTGTCGAGATTACAGTTCTGTATAAAACACTTTCTCCAGTCTGCAATCATTCTCCTGGTTTCTCAGTATGCTACAGAGTGTACCAATTTCAATTCCAGGTTCCAGTCGTAAGTCTTTTGTTGTTTTTCTTTGAATGCCAAAAGCTTGGTTTTTAATGGAATACTGCCACTGAAACACATGTTGTGCAAAGCCGTTATAACAGGAACCACCTCGTGCCTTTTAAAAAGCAACACCAACAGAATCTACAAATATTATTAACACTGACTCTAAAAATCTAGCACAATGCAAAGAAACGTGTAATCTAGTTTTGGGTTTTCAAATGCACTGGCTTCACACGAGACACTAGCATGGCCAACAATGCACACATGAATTAAAATCTTCATAGATTAAGTTTACAACAGTTCTGTTAAATATTTACGTATTTTAAGTATTTGTGTGTTCCACCAAAGGAAGTGATCAATAAAAACATATACTATAGGATATGTAATGAAAATGCATTCAGAACAAAGGAGAGTAACAGTGTGAACAAAAACTCTTCTGAACTCCCGAGCCATCATATCCTCTCAGAACACCAACCATGGGTTAAATGCATGGATTCTGTGAACACCCATCACAGCGTTTCTAAGCTAAATTTGTTTGTTAGGGTTTCTGTGTATTTGGGTATTTTGATCCTGTATTTGTCTGTATTTCCATTTGGATTCTACCTTCATGGTCTGCGTGTTGCATCTTCAAAGTGAATTCGTCTCCACCTTTAGAATGGTTCCACAGATACACTACATTATTTTCAGAGTATTGCACAATAATAATATATTTTAAATATTAAAATGATGAGTTGAAGTCATCCTTTTACTAGGGTGGAACGTATTGTAGGAACATGTGCTGTAGTTTTTTATGTAATTTATTGTCAGGCCAAGCGTCTGTATAGGCAATTATTTTAAGTTTTTAATTAGTTATCTATAAAAAAAAAATATGCATTTAAAAGCGGAGGACAAATTTCGATTGCGGTGAAAAAATCACAATTGACAAAATATGGCAAAAAAAATAATAATACAGATGCTGAAGCGCATAATGCGAAGAGGTCGCCAACTTTCTGCAGAGTCAATCACTGCAGACATCCAAACTTCATGTGGCCTTCAGATTAGCTCAAGAACATTGCGTGAGAGCTTCATGGAATGGGTTTTCATGGTTGAGCAGCTGCATCCAAGCCATATAACACCAAGTGCAATGCAAAGTGTCAAATACAGTGGTGTAAACCACACCACCACTGGACTCGCACTTCTCCATCTGGCAATCTGATGGACGAGTCTGGGTTTGGCAGTTACCAGGTGAACTGTACTTGTCTGACTGCACTGTGTCAAGTGTATAGTTTGGTGTCAGGAGCTGGGCTTGCCCCCTTACTTCCAGTGAAAGGAACTCTGAATGCTTCAGCATACCAATATATCTTGGACAATTCCATGCTCCCAACTTTGTGGGAACAGTTTGGAGCTAGGTCCTTTCCTCTTCCAACATGACATTGGACCAGTGCACAAAGCAAGGCCCATAAAGACATGGATGGCAGAGTCTGGTGTGGATGAACTTGACTGGCCTGCACAGTCCTGACCTCAACCCGATAGAACACCTTTGGGATGAATTAGAGCGGAGACTGAGAGCCAGGCCTTCTCGTCCAACATCAGTATGTAACCTCACAAATGTGCTTCTGGAAGAATGGTCAAAAATCCCCATAAACACACTAAATCTGGGGTACAGCATTGTCAGAAGATCTGAAGCTGTTCTAGCTGCAAAGGGTGGACCAACATTATATTGAACCCTATGGATTAGGAATGGGATGTCACTTAAGCTCATATGTGTGTCAAGGAAGGCTGGTGAATTTGGCAATATAGTGCAAGTAAAAATATAAATGGCAGGTACGTAAATGAGTACGTAGCAAGATACAAGGAATAACAATCAGTAGGTCAACACAGAAAGGGATTTGCAAACCTTCGCATCTAACTGTGAGTGTTTGTCTATGATTTAGCTGGGACTGAATGAGGATCAGGTGATCACGTAGTCACGTGATCTAGATCTCCATCTTTGGTGCTGGGGTTGCTGGGAAATGTGGTTCTGGGTACCGGGCTGCGTGACACACCGAGTGCATGTGGTATAAATCTGTATGCAACTTTTTTCACTCATTCACAATTACATCTAAATATGGGTTGGTAATGTAAACCCTGGCTAACTGTGTGAGTTTGAGTTAGGGTCTTGGTCACATGTCCTTGAGCAATCTAGACCAGAGACCCACTCATCTGCACAGTTCTTCAACATGAAAGAGGAGATAAATTGATTTTCTGTAGCCTGGTTCCATGAGCTGAATAAATTTCTCCAGTTTCTTTTTTAGCTCAAGGTCTCAGGATGATATTCAGTGCTTTATCAATGCATTAACTCTGCAGTTTTTCACTGGTAAACTTCAAAGGTTCAAAAGCTGACAAGATTTTTGCAATGAACTTCAAGATGTGCTGTATGTACAGCGTACAGTGTACAGTCTATGTGGATCTTCCATTACATAGACAAAATGGCAAGTACTAATGAGAAGGAAATAATGGCCCATTTTACATCATGATTAAGTCCCCGGTCAGGTACCATTCAAGTCTGGTTCATTCACAGGATCAACTGCAAATATAAGGCTGCACTGCGTTTAATAAACAGATTTTTCTTTGCAAGATGGTTTCTCAAAAGGAACGCACACTATTTGGACAACGTTTTAAACTAAGGTTGATGAGCACATCTTTGATGTGTAACACACACACACACACACATGCATACATATATATATATATATATATATATATATATATATATATATATATATATATATATATATATATATATATATATATATATATATATATATATATATATATATATATGTCACCATGGGAGTTCCAGAGGGACGGGGATTGCATGTTTCACATATGCAGTGCTTGTGTTCATTGGATGTTTAAGGTGGTTCGCTGAATACATTTCAGCGATAGGCTTTCAGGATTCAGGATACGCTTTGTTGAAGAGAAAATATACAGTGTGAAGATGCGCAAAATAACGCTTAAAAATGCGTTTCCATTAATCCACTATAATGATGTTTCACATATAAAGAACACACGTGACGTCATGGAAACAGCAGGAGACGAAAGTGAGGCAGTTACGTTTTTAATATCCGTAACAGCAAAACAAAACAAAGGCTTCACCAAAATAAGGCTCAGCTAGAAAAATGAGAGCTAGAGAACAACAACTAAATGGTAACATCAAAATATGCACACGGTAAGTGGAAATATAATGTATGCAGCATGGTTATTCATCAGTTAATGTGCAGTCATATTCACCATTGCTAAAGTGTGTTATTCAAAATACATCCTTCAGATGGTTTCTGCGTTGTAGATCTTTCTTCACTGATTTATTTATTGGGCTTGGGGGTATGACATCATCTTGGAAGAGGCATGCTCAAGGAAAGATATTTAAAACATACTGATAAGTATACTGTCATTTTTAAAGATAAAGATGCATCTGACACAGTGAATGGTTTTCCGCTCTGCCTCCACGGTTGCATGAAAACTTACTCAACACATTAGCTCTTTTGAACTTGACCGAGTAGGTGGATGATATGCAGTTCAAAACCATAGTGAATCTTTTTGAATAGCAATGAATAAATCTCATGATGAAAACACAAGGGACCTGTTAACACAGTGTAAAGGATGGGCTGAACTGGGAAGTTGACCTGTACCACTGCAGGTCATGGGTGTCATTTGGAAGGTCAGATAATTCAACCTGTCCATATAGAGTTGACCTTTCAGTCAATAGTAAAGTTCAGCATTCTTTTAGAGAATTCTTTATAATAATAGTAGGCACCAAATCCCTTGGTTACCCGTCTCTCATTTTTTTTCCTTTGCTTGCTTGTTCTGTTTGCAGCTTATGGCTGGCAGGGGGTGCTCGACTTTAAGCTACTGGCGGTAATTGGGATGGAGTCGAGACGTAGTAATGATGATTGACGGGCTGTAAGAGTGATAAGGGCTTGGCCTTGCGTAACTGGAGCTTCCGGAGCAGAATTGTTTGGCGTGTTGGCTATTGCTGCAGGGAGGGGAGAGACGGAGAGTTGATTTTGGCAGCCTTTCGGATCAGCTCAGACGATCTGACACAATGACATATTGTACATTTTTGGACACATTCAATACTGTATCTGTACTGTATCTATTCAATATTTCTTATAGTATAAATTAATTATCTGTTCCCATTATATATCTATTGTTTGTTCATTTGGTGGTTTTGTTCATAAAGCAAACAATGTGATCTGCCTAATATATGAAATGCGCTATATAATAAAAAATGGACCTGATGTTATGTCCAGCTAAGAGGGTGGGTCTGATATCAGCAATAGAACCTATCAGTCACCATCCGCCACTGCTGGCCACTAACGCCGCAGTAAGGTGGGTGGGCCACAAAGCATGGGGGGAACAGAACACCAACCAGTGCCAGAGGAACCAGAGGAACATGAGGAATGGAAGCAATGAATGGAGGTAGTCAAAGTAGATGAGCAGTACCTTTACTGTGTGAAGTCTTTTTCTATTTTGTGTGTGTGTGTGTGTAAAGGAATGAGCCAACGCTCCATATCTTCACAGCTTGTGACGTCTCTTCTCCTGACCCAAAGGTACAAGTACTGCGTCATGCTCACTGAACCCACAGACATTCATGCTTCTGAACCTGCAGTTCGTCTTGTATGAGTCACAGCATATCAAGAATGTCTGAGTCACCGAGGGAGTCATTTATCTCCATTTCCTATAATGTCATCTTGAGAAATAGACACACAGAACTGACAGAACAGACAGACAGAATACGCTCTGACTTTTTTAAAAACACAGGTACTTCCGGTTACCTTCACAGCTGCCAATAATTCTATCTTCAATTCAAAAAGATTGGATTTGTTTTTGAATAACAAAGGTCAGATGCGTCTGTGTGTGTGTGGTTATGTTCGTCTATGCCAGGGATGCACAACTTGAAGGAGGAGCCGGGCCAAAAATAAATGTAAAGCTGCTTGAAGAGCGCGAGTTTAATTTCTCCCGCGGTAGCCCAAAAAACAACACTGCTGGTTCTTTGTGTGTGTGTGTGTGTGTGTGTGTGTGTGTGTGTGTCCCTGACACGAGGAGGTGTTTGTTTCTGTTCCTGTCCCTGTCCCATTTCCCTGTGTTTATCCCTCCTTTCTTCACCTCTGTGTGGAGGGGGGTCTCGTCCCAGGAACTCCTGGTTCTAGTGCCTCAGGGCACTGCACACTGATGCTGCACACTGATCCTTTTTAATTCTCTTGGACATTAGCACAGCTTTTGATACCATTGCCATGGTATTATTTAAAAGGTTGAGTCAGTGGGCTAGACTACCAGGAACTGCACTAAAATGGTTTTGTTCTTATAAAACAGATAATTTGTGGTGTCTGTGGGTGATGGTATGTCTGACCCTACATCTCTAAGCAAGGGGTGCCTCAAGGGTCTATCCTGGGTCCACTTTTATTTTCTTTATATATATATATATATATATATATATATATATATATATATATATATAAATTATTAAACAATATATTATTATTATTGTGGGCTCCGAAGAAATGTACAAAAATGTAGTCAGCTTTAGATTGTGCTGGTTTAAAGGCCATTTGTGAAAAATCTTGATGTGATCCTTGATTCCCAACATAGTTTCTTGTTACACATTAAGAGGCTTCAGCTCAGAAATGTTACTAAAGTTAGAAATATCCTGTCCTTTTCTAACATTGAAAAACTTTATTCATGCTTTTGTCTCCACCCGTTTGGATTACTGCAATTTATTGTCGGAATCAGCGAAAGATGACTTGTCTACAGCTTATTTAAAAGGTAGCTGCATGTCTTCTCACTAGGACAAAGCACACATATGACACCAGTATTGGCCTCTCTGAACTGGTTACCTATAAGTTATATAATTGATTAAAAAATTGTAATGATTACTTATCATTACATAACCCAGGGGTTATTATCTGCCCCTGGGGTTATTATCTGCCTCCCCCCCCCCCCCCCCCCCCCCCCTCACTAATTTAAAATCAAAGGGGGGTTTTGCACTTGATGCCCCAAAATGATGGAATAATCTCCCTACTGACGTCAGACTGTCTGGTTCATTTTGCATTAAAAAAACATTTAAAGACACATTTTTATTCTCTTGCTTTTAACAGTATTTGATCAATGTGGATTAAAACCCGGTGTTTTTTTGAGTATTTATTTACTTATCTCTATATAACTTATTTGACTTTAGGATTATAATGTATTTAAACTGTCCTGTATCGCATTTTATTTTGTACATATTTGTAAAGCACTTTGTGAGTCACTCTAGAAAATGTTTTACTGTTTTAATAGTAACTAAGCTGGGCTAATGTCCAAAGAATTAAGACCGAAATGTCACCAGGATCAGGAGAGCTGTCTGAGTGCTATGCTTTGGCCTGAAATTAGCACGTATTAATCAGGTTTGTTTTCAGTTTAATTCAGAAGGCTATATTGACACAAACACATTCAATCCTGTTTTTGTTTCAGAAGCGCCTCTACACAAGTATAATTGGTTGCTCGCAGCACCAGCAGGAGCCTCCAGATGGAGACAGTGGGTCAGGTATTAAAAGTCTTGTTAGCCTGATCCCCCTCAGGTAGCTTCACATTATAAAAGCAGTTGTGCAAAGGCCACATGTTGTGAAGGTTTGGTTGTGCTACATGTACTCGAGCTCACTGATAGACAGTATTGGTTGTTCTAGGTTCTCCTGTGGCTTCGTCTCTCCTGTTCTGTGAGGGACTGTTGTCCCTTTTGTTTGTCCTCAAGTTGTTCCTTCTGGGGAATGTGACCCCTGTTCTCTTGAGCTGTTTGTCTGTAGCCTATGTCTCATCTAGTCAATTTCTCCCACTTCATTGGTGGCGTGGTGGTTCCCATTGGGGCCTCTGGGTTAGTCTGAACCTGGGTAGTTTTGCTGGACATGTGACTGGATGTTGGCTCACCTGCAAACCTGCGCTGCTCGACTGGGTGAGCCACCTGCCATCTCCATGTCTCCACCAAGCACTCCCCTGAGGATCCATGCTTCAGTTGTCCTTCAGCTCTATCCCTAGTGTGGAGGTCTGAGCTGTGTTTCCCTGCTGCTTTCCTCCAAGGTTCAAAGTTCAGTTCTATCCCAGTTCAGTTTTCCCTTCTGTACTCCTGTTAAATTGATTGACATTGATTAAAAAAAAAACCATATTACAATTGGGAAGAAACTGAACTTGTTAAACAAAATAGTACAACAGTGAATGAGGTCTACACAGAAAAGAGAGCAAGGTGTTTCAGTTGGACATGAGAAAACTAGGAAAGACTGAGTGGGAGGGAAAGTGAAAGAAGGATGGAGAGGAACTATAAAGAGGAGTCGTCACAGAGCATAGCTGTAGAGGATGGAGGATGGGTTCCCTTTTGAGTCCTGGTCCTCCCGAGGTTTCTTCCTATTCTTCACCATCATAGGGAGTTTTTCCTTGCCACTGTCGCCTTTGGCTTGCTCATTAGGGATTTGGACCCATAGTATTGTTAACCTTGTAAATCCTGTAAAGCTGCTTTGTGACAACATGTGTTATGAAAAGCGCTATACAAATAAATTTTGATTGATTGATAGATGTGGCTGGAGACCAAATTAACTGTGGTCCAACAATGGTGCTGCCTTTCAAACGTGATATATGAGTGTAAATGGACCCTATTACACTCATAATACAGTAGATCCTGAAGGATTCTTTGTTAGTATCACAACAACAAAAAAAATCCTGATTAGACCTTGAAAGAAGTTCTAATACAAATGGTGGAATTAAATGTGTCTACCAGAGTATACTTCTTCATACAATGGTATCTTGGGTTGTCACAGATTATATTATGGTATTCTTCATTTTAGAAAGTTTTAGACAGTCTGTTTCAATGAACTTTTAATTTTCAAACAAATGCCCCAGCTATAATTTCTACCCACATATACACCTATGATATGATTTTAGTAATATGTTATTTGACCATGTTTTCATATCATATTATTTACATTTTAGTATTACTTGCTAAAGCACATTTCACACAAAGAAATATTGTGATTTCAATTTTAGATACTGTTGATGTCATTTAAATGGTATTTAAGAAGCCAGTTAGTGTAATTTTATGATGGCCCTGCATGCATGGCTGAGCTCCACCGTCCACTGCTCAAATGGCGTCTCTAAGATATAAGATTGCAGAAGTGGTCTGAGCAGATCACTACCATTAATTAATGAGGCTTCTCCCCCTGGTTATTCTGCTTGACTGAAGGCTCAGGAAAAGAGAGAGAGACTGACATGGAGTGGGGGTCAAAGGGTGAAGTGGGAGAGAAAAGTTAAGATGGGTGGTGAAAAAGTTGCGATCAGTGAAATTCGCTGCTTCCCCAGTCGCAAACACGCAGCAGTTCTTGGCACACGTGCCAGCTGTGAGAATCTCACGTGTGTCCTCTCCTCTTCATCCCACACTGCTGAGCTGCGTAGTCCTGTCAAAGCAGAACGGGACAAAAGTAAGAGGCCAGACAAAGCAATATGAACTTGACAATTAGCACTGGCCACTTTTATTCCACAATAAAATCAGTCCTTAATAAATGCCATTCAAATATCAACAGATGGTACATACTTGAAAGGTGAGGTATTTGTCACCAAAAGATCTGCCAGACATATTCATAGTAAGATGAAGGATCCAACAGCATTCAGAAATGACTTCCAACAATTTTTCATTTGTACACATGCCAGGGCCATATTGCCACTCTGAGGTGATGATTATTCAGATTTTAGACTGTGTACCTTCACAACCCTTTAGCGCCTCCTTATGAGGCTTAGCTTTTAGCACTGAAAGGAAAACGCATTATTTTCAAAACATCGAGGGATTGTGCTCACTGAACTGTGTTTTTTGCATATATTGTGCTTGCTAGTGTGTGGTATCATGCTCTGTTGTACATTTGGATTTGTGTGTGTAATTACAGATCCAGAACTGTATTTTAGGATTTTGTTAGGAGAGTTCAGAAATTCCTTGGGTTTTCTTATTTCTCGCTGCTGTGGACACAGTGCACATGGATGTCTCACTACAACAGAAGAGACATGCAAAGACCTTAAACCTGACTGTATTGTTAATCTTACATTTTGTTAAATACCCTAAACTTGTTTACCTGTAAACG
This sequence comes from Brachyhypopomus gauderio, assembly GCF_052324685.1. Taxonomy (NCBI): domain Eukaryota; kingdom Metazoa; phylum Chordata; class Actinopteri; order Gymnotiformes; family Hypopomidae; genus Brachyhypopomus; species Brachyhypopomus gauderio. The sequence goes on along the minus strand of NC_135221.1, from coordinate 5,696,140 downwards.
CAGGTGCTCTGGTTTCCAGTGAAAATGTTGTGTAGGGCTTCAACATCTTTTGGCAATCCTGTTATGAAAAGGTTTTTCCCCCTTTATCCTGAGTCAGGAGGGGTATAGGGGTTTTTATTTGAACTTTTTCTCATCCAGAATGTTTCTTAACATTCATTGGAATGCCTCTTAGTCCATGCCAGAGACCGTATATATAAATGGACTGGACGACGCGAGTGAAAAGTGAAGCCTCCATGTGTCAGCTGCCCTCTAGTGGCTGGCTGCAGTACAACTTTTAACCCCGCCCATTCCCATGTTAGTGAACGGGCTGGACGAGAAACTTTGAATTTTTATTACACGTAAAATAAGTTTTTTGAGCAATTATATTTTGTCAATTCTATAAGACCCCAATGCGTTAGTATCTCTCCCGGTGTTTTTCTCTACTATAAACAGATTTTATAGAAGTTATTAAGTGTTACTTAAAGGTGGCGATAAGATGATTGACAGTTAATAGCTGCGTTGGTTGACATTAATACCAGATGCTCAAACGTGAACGCGCTCAACAGCAAAACTCTCGACAGCAAAACGCTCGACAGCAAAACGCTCGACAGCAGTATTAAAGCCTTTTACCTTTGTTTATTTTGTAAAACGTCAAAAGTGTCTATACTGGTGGGCGTATCCTAACAAATGTCGGGGCGGAGATACTGTCCTGCCTACCGGTTCTAATGCGCATGCTCTGGCTCCAATTTTCATCTACTGCACAAGCGCATCCAAGATGACCGTTCAAAATGGGAGTCAACGGTGACATACCGTCCATTATATATACTGTCACTGGTTCATGCTCATTAATTGACTGTTATACAAGACCTTATGCAATAATTCTCCACAATGAATCTCATTCCTGACTTTACAGCGGAAACATCCCCATTGACTTTACACTTTGCACTAGCCCCTCTAGCAGGTGAACTGGTGGAACACTTGGGTGATTAAAAGCAGAGATCTTATGACCAGAATTTCCCACAGTAATATTTAGTGCTCCAGAGACCACGGTGGAAGTTGTGTTCAACGCCCAGCAAATGCCCCGATCTTTTCTGAGGTCTTGACAGTCATAATGGAGCAACTCTATGCAAGTTGAATTTCCTGCAAGCTCTCAGTTCTTTAAAATTCAGTCTTGATCTACAAATCAGTTTCTTGCAGATATTGCAGCACTCTAAACAGTATGTCTGTTGGGCTGTGTCAGAATAACCTTGGGCATAATGGGGAGAATTATGCCACAAGAACTCAAGGGTATTGGAAGACATCTTGCTTGGTTAAAGGTATGATAATTTTAGTAATCCATTGTCAAATTATAATAAACAGGTAGAATCCAGGACACTTCACTCAAAGTAAATTGGTTGGACATATCCACAACACACTTACTCATGTTCATTTCAATTTAAAACCATGTGCAATGTTACATTTCTCCCCTTCCATGACTACTATTACCAACCATCAAGATGTTTAGGACTGATAAGGAATTACATAGAGAACTCATGTATATAAATACACGCCAAGATGAGATTTATTTATCCTTCCCATCTTTTCTTTGTTTTTCTATCTCTGGCGTTAGTCTTCTTCTCTTCCAGTGTCTGGGAACGGGTCCTTCTCTGGAGAAGCACGTGGAGTCTAATCTGTGTTTCAATTAGTGGTATAATCTGTTAGTTGGCATATCCTCTAAACTCATCTCATGCAGACCGGGGTGTTAGGCCCTGGTAATGTTACATTTGGTATTTAAAAGAGAAAACAGTAAGTCTTTGAGTCCTTCAGAAAAACTGTTTTGAAAAGTATAGGTACGTAATTTTTTTTTTACTGAATGTTCACAGTAAATTTGTTTGCCAAGTGTACGATGTGCTTTCATTTCACTTTCAGCGATCCAGTGAACTGCCTGGTCTCCAACAAACATCTGGCTGCAAATAGACTGACGTTGTCATATCATTATTCTTGCTAATCTGGCAAAGGGAAAATGTAATTAGCATGAACAGACACAAAACAATGGCAGTTACTGACATTCACTTCACAGCATAAAAGTCTTCATTTAACATTACGTCATTATTGTAACAGCAACTGCCTGTGTCTTGATTTCTGTTTTTGGAAATTGAGCAACAGAGAAGCTGCATGATGTAACACTTTAATTCACAACATATGGTGGGTATCAGAGTATTTAATACAGCACTAATATCCTTTTAATCTTCAGCCAAAATTGGTGGCGAAGTAACTTGTTTGGCTTCATGTCCTCATCGTGCTACAGAGACACGTAGCCAGTGATTGGGGATCTGAGAGGCATTAGAGGGATAAATGTTTCACATGTTACACGTACCCAAAGAGAAATACAAGTGCAGAAAAATCTCCCTTTCAAAAGCTAAGAGGCGCGACGTTAGCCGTAGCGACGTCGTGCTATGAAGCTGGAGGAGAAACACGACCCCCCGACTACAAGGGGCAGCAGCTCAGGACTTTGGTCTGGGGCCTTTGGCCATGAACTCTGCATGAGCTGAGCAGATGAAGGCCACAAGCATCACCGATCGTTTCTGTAAGGAGACGTGGGGCTTTGCAGGGCAACTGATATGTTCCAGTACCAATTTGGCAGAGAAGATACAGATGCATTAGCCATTGTGATCACAAATGGAAAAACATTTGGTCTCCCGACACCCAGTTTCCATGGTTTCTGATTAAAGTCTGTCAAGGATGATTGATAACACTGCTGTAATCTACCTGCTAAAAGAGAGGGCGAGAGAGAGACAAGGAACAAGGAACCTTCCAGATCTTTCAGAACATAATTTGGTACGGTCTTTTAATAATATGAGGCCTTTTTAATAAAACAGATTTCACCCAAAGTCGTCTTAGAATGACCAGTTGAAGTTTCATTATGAACTTCCTCATGATGAATTTGTACAGGACTCCACAGAGTAGGACCATTATATCAGTACTACAATATGTCAGTCTTAAATAACTTAATCATTGAGTTTGCATTAAATCTCTTTGAATTTGTTCTACTGTACAGAAGATGCAATGATCCCTTGAGCAACTCTCTAAGCACTACATGTCTCACAGGGACCAGTGCCACGTGGAAGATGCACCATAATGAGACAATATATTCACTGTGCACCTGCTGGGCAGTGGGGAGTAGAGGATAACCGCAGCAAATAAAATACCCTAGACCACTCGCAGCAACAAAGTCGCATTTAGTCCCCTTATAAATAAGAAAAGAAGTACAATAACCCACCATTTAAGTTGTAAGAGTGAGTTTTCATGGTTTTCAGTCAATAAAGTAGAGGATCCAGCACAAACTGTCTAATGAACATCCACACCCACTTTGCACATGTGAATGTGAAGTTAACGTTTCCTAAGTGCTGATTATAGATTTAGAGTAACGTAACATGTAGTGTTCTTTTAAAGCATGTATAAATATGTTTACCTACATATTTGTAAAATTAAGCATCTACATTTCCTTTTTTACACACATTTATTTGATTGGGAGTATTATATTAATGGTCCCAGAGTGTGTTATGCAAATGTGCAAAGAATTCAAATATATGTTTAATCACTGAAACTTAATTATCTAAACAAATACATTTAAAATAGTTCCATAACAAGTCTAATGCTAAGTTGTAATAATTAAGTTGTGTTCCTTATAATTATCATCTGTAGTATTGTCCTACTCTCATTTGACTTTAGCTATGACTACATATTTTTTGTGGTTCATATTTAGCCTGGTTCGTTGTTTCACATGTCAGTAAAGATGATTTTTCTCTCAGCTTTGTTGTGTGACTTTGTGGTGTGAGATTCCCTGAGCAAAAATGGGTAGCACCACCAGAATGTCCTTTCTGGACCTCTAACACATACAATATAAACATTTATACACAAGACTTTGAGCCCCAGGCACTGGAATTTTGGAGGTTTGTATTACTACACAGATGGTAGGCCAAAAGATGCCCCCCTAAGTCCCCCCGAGCTAGGCTACTGCTGAGAGTCATGAAAGAGCAAACACATACACCATTGTACAACTACTGTGACTCGTGCCGTGCAGGAGTCACTAGATCTGTGTTCACCAGGTTCACCTCATCAGTCTCTGTCACAGGAGGACTGGGTTCATTTGCTGTATTCCTTCACAGGTGCACCTGTGCAGACCCCTCTCTGAATGGTACACTGCCCTCAAATCTATTCATACCCCAAAACTATCGCTTCTAACGGCATAGTATCTCTCCCAAGACCTGGAATGTATTTTCCTAAAAAGAAAGTTGTAAGAAGTTGCCCACAAAGCACATGCAAGCCAGAAAGTAAAGCAGCGCTGTTTTGAGAAGTAGAATCTCTGCAGGCACCATTGAGATATTTTAGTTTTCCTGTTAAAAATGGCATGTGGGCCACACAGAGGTTCCCAGATTAGTCTCTAATGTTTCCTGCTCTGTCTCTAGTGACGTCTGCCAACCTGTTTGGCAGTGCAGCATGAACAATTCTGCATGTTGTAATCTACAAACACTTTGATGCTTCTAAATATTTTAGGCTTATGTTCTGTTTGAATACAGTATGTGATGAAGAATGTAAAATTTTAGTTGAGGCCCACAGGAAGAAGAAAAGCTTCCCAGACATGGAAATTTTACGTCCTCTGGTGTAAATGCAAAGTCTGTTCTGACCTTTAAATCTTTAGTGTAGATCTTAACTTGTTTTACACTAACATGAATCTAGTTATTTATTTTGCAGTAGCAGTTCATTAGAGGCAATGGAGAAGTTTTAAATAAAGGGGGAAGTTTTAAATAAACAATTTTCATAATCTTAATTTTATAAAATATTTACATATAAATTTTTCTCCTTGGAATAAGTGCAGATTAAAACATCATATTAACTCCACCTCTGGTATTGACGACAAATCATATTTGACTATGATTAGCATAGTTTCATCTTGTGAACCAATAGGCTTTGAGAATACTTTGTGTATGGTGGCACTATTAGATCTTTTGCTTTCGCAGTTAACATGGTTGTGAACTTTGAGTATTTCCTGCACTCTGTGTTACAGGGTTGTGAGATAGAATAATTTGGCAAATGAAGCATTACTGTTTGATTACATAACAAAGATGGCCTATATAAGTATTTATTCACATGTCAGCTTGCCTAAATATGCTCCTGAGGGACCACCACTGCCATTATGGCAAATGAAAAATATTAATGATTTGCATCCCAAACTACTCCGGTATGAGATTGACTAAAAGAAACGGTCAAAAATCATTTATTTTCAAAGAAAAACCAATAATTTTTTGAGCCTTAACACATAATATTTATGTGAAGTGGTTTGTCTTTTTGCAAACGGGCCCATCCTCTCTCTCTCTCCCTAAACTCTGGCAGTATAACGTTCATCCAGAGGGGCGGAGCGCAATCGTTTGTGGCAGGTTAAGGATACGAGTGAGTGGTGGGGGGGGGGCAGTAGGGGGCAGCAGGACAGACGTTGGGCTCCTGGGCTTTGTTAAGTGATCTGGGGTCAGTATGATGGGTAATGGGCATGTAGCACTTAGTGATGTCTGGGCAAGTGCAAGTGACTGAGAATATTGCTGTGAACAGTGTCTCTGTGAGGTGAAAGGTCATTTAAAAAAGTGGTAATAGGGAATGGGGGATGAGGATTTTTTATTTTAGTATCCTTTAGTATTATGGAAACGTGTCATACTTAATGAATAAACATTAATTAAACATGAATAAACAGCAAGGTTTTAATGTGTTATTTGTATAATTTGTTGTTTGCATGTGTGTATGTATGTGTATTTCACTCTGCTCCAGCCCGTAGAGTAGAATTGTGGCCTCTGAGCTCAGTGTTCATATGTGAACAGAGCAGAGAATAAGCCATGATTCAGTGTGCATATGTGAATAGAGCAGAGATTAAGCCATGATTAGTGTGCATATGTGAACAGAGCAGAGATTAAGTCATGATTCAGTGTGCATATGTGAGCAGAGATTAAGCCATGAATAGTGTGCATATGTGAACAGAGCAGAGATTAAGCCATGATTAGTGTGCATATGTGAACAGAGCAGAGATTAAGCCATGATTAGTGTGCGTATGTGAACACAAGTCGTGACTCAGTGCTGAACCTGCAGGTCACACAATACACATGATTGGCAGATCCAGTTCTGTTCTGTCTAGTTCTGCACTGTCCAGTTTAGTGCTGTTCCAAGAGAACGTGGTGCAGACACAGAGAATGAAAGGCCTTTGCCTTCTATACACAGGTTGAAACATTTGAAATGATGGGTTATTAACATGATGTGTACAAAGTGTTTTTTTTTATGGCATCCCAGAACAATGCAGATGTAAGAACATGGGTGACGCATCTCAAATTGATTTGATTGAGTATTTGGCTTCTATGAATAGATTGTGTTTCATGATCAACAAATACAAAAAACCTTACTGTGTGGCCTAGACTGGCATGGCTAAGTGAACTAAACACCTCTTGTCTATTTTATTGCACTATTACTGTGAATGAAGCACTTTATAAGACCTTAAAGGGTAACAGAAAGACAAATGTCATAAACAGAAGGCAAATACATTCTACTGCATTTGATTTCAAAGATTTTGAATGGACTACTTTGTCATATAATATAACAGCAATGACTTCATCACACCTTAACTGAGGCCGATGTTGAATTTCACTACTGCTACATTTTTCAGAACTTCAAACCTGTTGTGCAGTGCTACACTAACCCACAATAGTTGTCCATCCATTCATTCCCTAACTTTAATGTTCAAACTTCACTTTGTCAAAATTAAGTTTTGATGTTCATATTATCCCAATCAGTTGGGCACAGTCAGTCATGGAGATCTCACCAGTGCCAGTACAGACTTTGTTAGTCTTATGGCCCATTTCCACTAGGGCCTGCTTGGCGCGGTACGGTTCGATTCGCGACGGTTTGTGAGTGTTTCCATTAGTACCAGGTCCCAGTTTGCCGGTCCCTTCGGGTACTTTTTTCGTACCTACTCGCTCGAGGTTCTAACCATTCCGAAGCGATACAGTTCTGTGACGTGGAGGAACAGCATGACACTGATTGGCCAGGGAGTGTTGTCACAGGTTGCGTCACAGGAGAGCGACTCCTCCGCTATGGACTCCTCAGCCATTTTTAAAACCCAAGGAGCGAAGTCTGTTCCCTGGTCAAACGCCGAGGTACAAACCTTTCTGTTAATAATCAGCGATCAAAAAATCCAGGGCGAACTGGACGGGCCACTAGAAATGTAAAGGTTTTTAGCGAGGTTTCCGCACTAATGGCCACTCATGGCTACCAGTGGTCCGTTCAGCAGTGCCGGTCGGTCCAAGCTAAAAAAGCTTAAAAGCGATTACCGGGCGGTGAAGGACCATAACGGACGCAGTGGAGCAAACCGCAAAGACTGGAAATGGTTCCAGCAAATGGATGCCATATACGGTCACCGGCCAGCCAGTAACGGAAGAGAAAACGTGCTGGACACGACAATGTCGGTGCTGCAGGCCACGGAGAATGGTGAGTGTATTGTGATTTCACAGTTTTACTACTAGGCTCATAAAAGATGTAATATGAACGTAATATGAACGCATCTATTGTAAACGCAGGAATTTAGAGCTGTGTTTGTAGTTAATGTTACCACCACAGTCACTACTGTACAATAGCTAGCTCTTAGCCTTGCTAGTTGCTAGGTAGCTGTAGCCATAAACAAAGCATGAGCAGCGATGACGTGCTACACATTTTGTGCAGTTACGTTATATTGTTGTTGCTTTCACGGGAATGCTTGTGTTTAATATTTGTTATTTTTTACGTTCAAGATTCCCCTTCCACTGACGAGGCGAGCGGAGTTCGCAGAAAATGTTTCCTTCAACCGGGCTTTCTTCGGGGTGCTTGGTGAACTTGTGAACACCATGCGAGACAGACGCCAGTAAAAGCACACAAAATGTTGCTTGTAGTACTATAAATATTTATTTCATATAAAGCTATACGTTATTTTTAGGTTATTTGCTTTTTGCACTTTTGTTAACTATAACTATATTATTTACATATGTTGTACTTTAAATATCTATATTTCATAATAAAGTTTGATTTCATTTGATTGTATGACTGATGCTTTTTATGCAGGGTGTGTTTAGCCTGTTTGAGTAATACCAAATTATCAATAATTAGAGCAACCACATACAATAATGAAGATAAAGATAAATAAGATACAATAATGGTATGTGTTAAAGGGCATCGACCGGTGTTGTGGTCGCATACAAATGATGTCACGACACTACAACCCGTGCGCCAACAGCGACTCCACCCACATTGTGGTGGTCCACCATTGTAATGGAAACACAACGTGACCTTACCGTTCTGTTGCGAATCGATCCGTATCGAACCGTACCGCGCCAAGCAGGCCCTAGTGCAGGGGTGGGCAATTAATTTTTACAAGGGGCCACATGAGAAACCTGAATTGTGTCAGAGGGCCACACAAATGAAAATGACGTCATCGCGGTGGCTCCGCCCATTTCGCGCGAACTTCCGCGAACGGCGGAGGCATTTATACTTGCCGCATCACATTCTGTGCAGTGTTGTCTGAAACGATATGTGTTAGTGTAAAGAAACACCCCTCAAAAACAGGGGAAGTAACATTTACCTGACCAATTTTAATGTTGCTTTTTGTTTCAGATTTGAAAAGTGCTGGAATTTAGGCTAAATACTTGAAAATGCTTGAAATTGTAACTACTTCGTTTCACAACAAATATCTGTCTGACTGAACAGTTTTTTTGTATTACGTCTTGTAATTCCAGGACGAAACATGAGAGAAAGCGAAGACGTTAAGACGTTTTGAAAATAAACCACCATTAAATAATGTGATTAAAAGCGAATTATTTCGAGTATATGTTTAAATATTTAACTTAATTATGTTTAACGTGCTGGGAAATATTGAAATGGACCTTGAAAGTGACGTACAAGTGCTTTAATTCCACCTTGTAAAGATGTATAAACCCTGCAAACATGACTTTGTTCTAGTGATGTGTCGGTCGCGAACGAACCGGTTCAAAGAGCCGGCTCTTTTAAGTGAACTACGAGAGCTGGTTCCCCTCTAAGACCGAGGCGGAGTCACCGCGATTACGTCATTTTCGCCCCGCGGACCCTCGCGCCGCGTCAAGTATAAATCACTTCTACGGCACTTTCAAGGTCCATTTCAATATTTCCCAGCTGACTCAGGTTCTCTCTAAGCTCGGTTTCTGGAACGGAAAACCCTGAGTTTTCGTTAACTCTGAGTTTACTTACCCGGTTTCTTCACTGAATCCGCTTTCTGGAATTACCCCCCTGTTCAGTCAGCTATTTGTTGTGAATCGAAATACAGTCACAATTTCAAGCATTTTCAAGTACTTTAGCCTAAATTCCAGCACATTTCAAACCTGGAACACAATGCAACATTAGCGAAAGTATAAATTCAGCCTTAATTTGTCGCTGATCACCTACCTAACCCTACTGTTTCCCGCAGAGCTCACACATGCGCACGTACGTCCACACGGAATTAACACAAATGTAGCGATTTCAAAATAAAAGCATCACAGTTGTATTGCACGCACGACATAGATATTTGTTTCATTTATGATTGGCCTCTCGCGGGCCGGGCAGGGACGCACAACGGGCCGGATATGACCCGCGGGCCGTGGTTTGCCCAGGTCTGCCCTAGTGGAAATGCGCCATTAGTTAGCACAGTGTAACTCCAGTTCACCCCATTATGTCTGGACAGAGAGCGATGGCTCAGGGTCAACCTCATGACACCATCCATCCAATGACTATGAGAAAGAAGGCGTGTCTGTGTGACGGGGGCATAGAGGCAGTCGGAGGCAATGGTTGTGTGTCACGATCTTTATTATCCATGACCACAGACAGAAGCGAGAACAAAGAATGCAGCAAAGCGAAGAGCAAAAGCTCACGAAGAGCATAGAACACAAACAGAAAGAGTTTTAACTTAAGCCTGGTTTATACTTGACGCGGCGCGAGGGTCCGCGCGGCGAAAATGACGTAATCGCTGTGGCTCCGCCCGTGCGCGTGCACCTCTCGAATCTTCAGCGCGATGGATAAAGTCATGTTTGCCGGGTTCATACACCTATACAAGGTGGAATTAAAGCACTTGTACGTCACTTTAAAGGTCCATTTGAGTATTTCCCAGCACGGTAAACTTAATTAAGTTAAATATTTATACATATACTCGAAATGAATCGAAATAATTCGCTTTTTTATCACATTATTTAATGGTTGTTTATTTTCAAAACGCCCAATCTTAACGTCTTCACGTTCTCTCATGTTTCGTCCTGGAATTACAAGAGGAACGTATCGTTTCGGACAACACTGCAAAGCCATATTTTACACTGCAGTGACGCTCGCGAAAGTATAAACGCCTACACCGCTCGCGCAGGGTCGCGCAAGGTGG